>NC_043966.1:3875883-4175883 GCF_902148855.1 Sphaeramia orbicularis
CATGACCCTTCTGCACATGCTCAGTTCCATCCACGTCAAAACTGGACGTTTCAGCAAAATAATGAAACACATCAGAACATGAGATGTGGAAACTGACACTTTAGTTTGGTTCATTATCCTAATTAACTATAAACAAACGAAGTCACTGCCATTTGTTTGTATCTGATGTAAATGAACTTTGGTGACGTCGACTTCTGCAGCGACGACAAACGGAAGACGAAGAAACTAGTAAAAGAAAATTAAATTTAACTAAACATGAAAGTCCGATTTTTAAGAACATGGTCGATATAATCCAGACTGAGCTGATTTTAAAAATGTACAAAACGTTTTCAGACATTTACATCTAAGTTGGCCTGAATAACACACACACACACACACACACACAAAACAATGATCCTGAATCCACCAGGCCACGTTAACGTCACCCAAGACTAGAAACAGTATCTGACACCGTGTTCTAGAACATGGTCCTGATGAGGATCTGGGGTCGGTCTGTGAATGTCTGTGCAGCTAACTAATGCTGATGCTAATGCTGATGCTAATGCTAAAACTGCTGCTAATGCTGATGCTAATGCTAATACTGATGCTAATACTGATTCTAATGCTAATGCTAGGTCCTGTTCAGACACTATTTTAAAGACTCCTTCACATATACATACTGTTAATACTGTGTCTGTTCATATTTTATGTCTATTTCTATTTTATTCAAATTCTAGGTCTATTCTTATTTAACTTTTTGCTAAATTTTGTATTCTATTTTTATTTATTTATTTGACAGGTACAATGCAGTCAAACATAGTTACAAGTTTGCAGCTGATGTGATGCATATAGAGTTTATAGTTAGTGCTAATTCTCAACTCCTGTTCCCAGTTCCAACTCCAGTTCGTATTTTACGTTTTAGTTTTAGTCATTTTATATTCACTCTGTTCTTATTTCCTGATATATTGTTGTTGTTTTTTTATTCATATTGGAAGGACACACTGGGTTTATGTTCAATTAATGTTACATTTTGTTGAAAAAGTCACAGTTTCTTCATTTTTCTCTGTTTCTTATATTATGACAGTTTCCTTTAATCTGAACTTTTATGAACATCTACATGATCAGTCAATTAAATTTAGGAAAATACCTGAGTTTTATTGAAGAAACACAAAATACAACGGATAATATCATAATAAATGGTGATAAATTGCTTAAGAAAAGTTAAATAGAGAGAAAATTTGATTTGGGAACTGACAGTAAAGTAACAGTGGATGTTTATGTGTTAATGTTCTGTCGTTCATTTACATCAGTTCTGTTAAACTCATGTTAGTTCTGGTTCAACGTTCAGACCCATATGATCTAATGTGGATCAGAACCAGTAAAATAATTACGGTAAAAAAGAAAGTACAATTACATGATGAAAATATTTACATCTACAAACTATCCTTTAAAAAATGTGAATAACATGAACAACCTGAAATTTCTTAAGAAAAATAAGTGTTATTTTAACACAATTATTGTTGACACATGTATATTATATAACATATATTTCACACTGGATCTGAAAATGCACAAAAACATTTAATAACAGACAGAATATTGTTAAAATTATGCTTATTTTTTCAGATTATTTACATTTTTTGTGAAAGGCTACTTTGTAAATTTACACATTTTCATTTAATTTTACTTTTTTACACAAAAAAAGATGGAAAATCTGGAGTTGTTGTTATAAATTGGTTATTATGACTGGTCTGATCCACTTATGACTAAAATACAGCTTTATGTGGAATCTGAAGTGTCATTTTTGTATTTCATAAATTCATCCAACGGGCTGGATTGGACCCTCTGGCGTCCCAGTTTGGGACCGCAGACCGTATGTTTGACAGCCCTGATTTAGATCATCAGTGTTTAGACAGTGAAGAGTCTTTCACTTCAGTAGAAACCACACGTTAAATGAACCGTTTCAGGTCAGAGGTGATGAAAACGTCTGATTTATCAGATTTTCCTGCTTCGATTTCATTATTACATTAATGATAAGCGTCTAATGTTCGTTGTTTTTGTTTGTTTTTTATGAGAAGTGTTTTCACATTGAAATAAGTTTTGATCATCGTGACTCATACTGTTTATTCTTCTACAAATCTATGTCCTCCTGAGAACCAGGAAAGTATAAGTTTGGGCTTTTTTACATTAAATAATTAATCACCTTGATTGGAAATGGCATGTTGCCACAGATTTACAAATACTGCTTTTTTTTTTTTTTTTTTTTAGAATATTCTTTGCAGTGGAAATCTTTTTTTTTTTTTTAAGTAAAGCTGTAAAACTCTTGTCCACTAAAGAGGCCAAAATGTATTACTGGGCCTCAGGAGGATAAACTGTAAAACAATAAAAACATTTCATGAGGAATTTTAAGTTCATTCAAATATAGGAATCATTTCAGATAAAACAGGAAACAGAACTCAAACAGAACCTTCATTTATAGTCGAGTAAAACCTATAAATATGTGCAGAATATTCTTCTTTTTATTTAGAAGGTACATTTATAATACTAGTTTCTCTGAGGAAAAGCTCATTTAATGTCTGATGTAAACTTCTATCTAACGCTGATGGAAATGTTCTAGAAACCACAGGTTAAACCGACCGTTTCAGATGTGGATTATACAGGGGTTGGACAAAATAATGGAAACACCTTCACCTCAAGATGATAATGTCCCAATCCATACAGCTAGAACTGTTAAAGAATGGCATGAGGAACATTCTAATGAAGTTGAGCATCTCGTATGGCCGGCACAGTCCCCAGACCTCAACATTATTGAGCATTTATGGTCAGTTTTAGAGATTCAAGTAAGACGTCGGTTTCCACCGCCATCGTCTCTAAAAGAGTTGGAGGGTATTCTAACTGAAGAATGGCTTCAAATTCCTTTGGAAACAATTCACAAGTTGTATGAATCAATACCTCGGAGAATTGAGGCTGTAATTGCTGCAAAAGGCGGACCTACACCATATTAAATTATATTTTGTTGATTTTTTAAGGTGTTTCCATTATTTTGTCCAACCCCTGTATGTTTTCAACACCAACGTGCACATATTTATTAGAAACTATGTGACTGTTGAAGTCAAACTCTCATCAAACCAATAAATCAATGGATAAATAAATAAATCTGGAGCTGATTCTTATTTTTTCTTCATTATTTCCAGTTAAAACTGTCCCATCAGCGTCAACCAGTCGACTAAACCAATCATCTATTTCTCACTTAAACGTCATTAAATCCATTAAATAAGTCGCATTAAATCACAGTCTTTTCCTTCAGCGTTTATTTTCACACAAGACGCAGAAAACTGTAAAACAGGGGTGTCGAACATAAGGCCCATGGGCCAAAACCGGCCCACCGAAGGGTCCGATCCGAAATGTAAAAAACACACTGAAGATATTAACAGTAAAAAACGTAAAACTCATTGTAGTTCAAGACATGGAGACAAATATGATCTCCAGTAAAATACCTTCATAATAACCTAAAAATAATGACAAGTATAAAAGTTACATGACAATATTTACATTTACAAACTATTCTTTTAAAAAATACAAATAACTTGAACAAATATGAACAAACTGAAATGTCATAAAAGACTTAAGTGTAATTTTAACATAATTTTGTTAATCTTTCTGAAGTTTTTGTTAATTTTTGTACAAGTTTTCCTCTTATTTTTTCTTTTATTCATATTTGTTGGTTTTTGTTTTTTTTTCTCTGTTAATTGTGTTCATGTTTTTCAAATTTCTCCAAATTATTAAATGTTTTGTGTGTTTGCAGATCCACTGTGATCTGTAAATTAAAATGGACATGTGTATAATAAATCAAGGTATAATATTATTAAAACTGCACTTAATTTTCTTAGGAAAGTTCAGGTTATTCATTTTTTTTCACATTTTTAAAGGATAGTTTATAGATGTAAATATTTTCATTATGTAATTTTACTTTTTTCACTCTTAAACGTTGAGAAAAGTGATTCATAGATTTTTATTTTATATTTATTCTATTTTATTTTACTGGTCCGGCCCTATGTGACACCCCTGCTGTTGAATATCAGCATCTGCAGCAGGTTTTAGGAGATGAACCAAAGAAAACAAACAAACAAACAAACAAAAAAAACCTCAACTAACTCAGCTCAGACCACCTTAAATCAGACAGACTTTAAGGCCTCTGAGATGCAACGCCGCGGCCCCATCAGGGCCCAGAGCCACATGTTGACCAACTGTTTCCAAACTGTAGTTTTCTAGTTTCACCATCAGACTTTAACACCAGGACGTGAGATGTAAAATCTGCAAATAGAAAGCCAACGACAAAAGACAAACTGGTCTATTTTAGAAACTGGACGAGATCCTGAAAGAAAGAAACTAAAAATAAAACAGAGTCGAAGAAACTGCAACGACAAAAACAAACATTCAGAAGATTTTAGACTCAGACGAGAAAATAATCAGGTTCAGAAAAAGGAAAAACACAAAGACGAGTGAAACACTGAATGATCACAAATAAATGTAAAAGAAAGACGGGAAAAAACTTAAATAACAGTAGAATATTAACATCAGTTCGACTGTTTTTATGAAAATAATACATTTACATTTAATTTAATGTTGGACTTTTTTTTTTAAATCTGTGTTTAAGATGAAAAAAGTGTGTTTATGTAAAAGACTATTACTGCAGTTTAACAGTTTTATTCTGTATTTATGACAATACCTTTAATTTACATGTATTTTATTGTCTTTGGTTTAATGTATCGTTTGTCTAAATTAACTTTACATTCACTAAATAGAAAAAGGGTTGTTTTACTTAAATTTTTTTTACTGTTTTTATTATTTTGATTTTAAATATAATTAGATTCCATCACAATAATAGATTATAGATAAGTTATTAATTTAGCTCATTTTTAAGGCAAAAACGTCACATTTTATTAAATATATCCTTTTTTTTATTTTTTAAATTTTAATTCATGGTTTTTCTTCCCCTTATATTGATCTGTCAAGTTCTTAAATGTCTATTATTATTATTATTATTATTATTATTATTATTATTATTATTATTATTATTAATAAGCTATTATTATGATTATTAGTTGTTTTTATTTATTATTATCAGTTGATAATCAATAATCAGACATTTAAAGAATAAAAAAATTAAAAACAGACCCTTTGTTCATTTATTATCAGTTCATTTGTTTTATTTTGTGTAAAAACTCTGACTTTCCGCTTCCACCTGCAGATGTTTTTAATCAGAAAATATTGCAAATTTATTCAAAATAGATTCAGACTTTCCGATTTTTTTGGTGAAACTCATTACAAAAATATTTCACTTGAACGTGAGTTTTCGTGAGTGAAATAAAATAAATGTAATCGTCTGGATAATTAATTAATTAACAGAAACAATTTTCCGAAAATAACGAGCGTTTACGTGACATTTTTCTGCCTGTTATTTTATAATAAACATCTGCAGATGCACAGAAGCTTTAACGGGACTTTTTCCAGATTTTTACTTGAAGAAACTTAACAGAAGAAAATATTTTCAATGATATGTTTAAAATAAAACCAACGTAAATGAACTTTAGTCATTTAATGATGGGAGGAACTGAACAGTTTCAATATTTACGGCGCAAATTTGACGCAAAATAGAAGAAAATAGTTGAAGATTATTTCAAGAATTAGAAGAAAAAATCTCAATATTTTCAAGAACTAAATATGTAAAAATTTACTGCGAAGAAAATCTGGAAAAAGATTAAAACGACGAGAGAAGCAGGTGTTAAAAACAGAGAAAAAAATAGAAGCATTCAGCAAATTATGTCAAAATAAAAACGAAAAAAGTACACATAAGTTCGTGAAAATGATAGTTAATGCGGCAACTGTGGCATTAATTAATGATCAATGATCAAAGTAATAAAACAGAAACGAGGCTTTAATGTTCATTTAATGACATGTGTCGGAGGTGACGTGACCTTTGACCTTTCATTTATCTGTGATCTGAGATTTTCTGCCGTAAAACCTCACGAAACGAAGCTCGAAGTTAATAAGAAATAAAACAAAGAACAACAAAACAGCCGTTAAACAACTGAAAAACTAAAAGGCTCGGTGTTATTTTTAATTATTTAGATTATTTTTACACTAAATTATATTATTATTAACACGAGAGGAAAAGAAAAGAAAGAAAATATAAAACAGTTTTATTTCCTGATCCTTAAAAAAACTGAAACACGATTTAATTATTAAAGTAAATTGTGTGATTATTTATAAAGATCATTATTCACTGTTTGCAGGACGTGTAAAAAAAAAAAAAAAAAACTCTCGGGAAAAAAATCAAACAATACAAACCATTATTTTCCCCAAAAAAGGCCAAGAACCTTTATTTTGTGTTCCTAAAAATAAATTAACAAAAACATTCAACTAACAATTCAAACCAACCTTTTCTATAAACTAAATTACTTTGTAAATTTCTATTAAAAATTAATCAGTTAATAAATGACAGACGAAAAACTGAACAATATGAAGACACAAAGAAATATTAAAGTGTGTTTTTAAATCCAAAAATAATGAAACACAAGCGATTAAACAGAGGAGGAGGATTTATCAAAAAAGAGCTGACAAACAGGGAACGAAAAGAAAAAAAGAAAAAAGAAAAAGGAAAAAGGACAGATAAAAACAGGTCTGGGTTCCTGAACACGTGCAACTCAAACCTGTTGGATTCACATGAAAAACATTTAAGAAGAGAAGCAGATGAAAAACTGAAGCAACAAGCACAGATGAAACAGACACAACAGGCCTTCACATCCGAACACAACAAAATTAAATAAAATAAACTATTAAACACAAACAAACGAAACTAAAGAAACAAACGAAACAAACGGAAGCATCAGGGAAACATTAACCGGAGAAAAACCGGAGGAAACGAACAAATAAAAGATAAAACCCTGAAACCAAACTCCGGCCTCAGACTGAGGAAGAAAAGAAAGGAGCAGAACCGGAGACCGGGTCCGAGGGGACCGCGCGTCCCGGACCCGGACCCGGACCCGGACCCGGGCCCGGACCCACCTTGGAAGCGGGGCCCCAGGTAGCGGCTCCGGAGGACCCAGGGGTAGAAGCTGAGCGCGTCCCGGTGCTGCGGGCTGAAGAAGCTCTGGGGGGGGATCTGCAGCGGGTGCAGCGGCAGCCCGCCGGGGCTCTGCGCGTGCGTCCCGGGCTCCTGCAGCACCACGTCCGGTCCCCCCGCCGGGTACAGGGTCCTCCCGCCGCCGCCCTGGAAGCACGAGCCGAACACCCCGGCGGCGGCGGCCGCGGCGGCGGCGGCGGGGTGCAGGGACTCTGGGAACCGGAGCGCCGTGGGCCGGATGGGCTCGTCCCCACCGGAGCCGCCGCTGTTCGGGTCCTTCCCGACCAGGGACTCGATGGTGAAACACTTCTTGCTGCTGCCGTGATGGAACATGTTCGAACCGGAGCTGAGGCGGAGGAGGGACGGGGTGATGAACGCGCGACAACCGGGCGTCCGCTCGGTCCAGTCCGGGCTCGGGGCTCAGAGTCGCCGCCTCCCCAGACCCATAACTCTCCAAAGTCCTGCTTCCTCAGTCCGGGTGAGCGGCACCGGGAGCCGCGGGAAGTTCACCCTCACCTGTGTCCGGGCGGGGCCGGTGTCCGTCCGCTGCGGACTGACCCTCACAGTGCGCGTCCAGGTGCGTCCTCCGGTGCGTCCTCCGGTGCGTCCTCCGGTGCGTCCTCCGGTGCGTCCTGCGGGCTCGGGTCGGTCAGTGCGTCTTCAAACCTGCTGCCGCCGCCTCATGCTGCTGCGCGTGAGCCGAGCCGGGAGCGTCTGTCGGTCCGCGGGCTGATCCGACGTACCTGCCCTGCCCTCCGCCAGAGGTGCGCTGCGCATGCGCACAGCCGACCCATCAACAGCCATTTTGTTGACAGTGGAGGAGGAGGAGGAAGAGGAGGAGGAGGGATGCTCCTGCTGCTGATGGTGATGAGGATGATGAGCTGATTACTAATTATGATGATTTTTAATTATTTAACTGTTAATTCTTGTAAACACAGATGAGTTTGTCTTTATTTTCTGCTTTGTTTCTAAACTGACATCCTCGTCTGTTTATGATGGTGTTTTTACTCATAAACATTTTCTTTGTGGTTTTTCGTTGGATTTTTTGTTTGTTTGTCTTCAGACTGGAATAAAAGTTTAAATGAATATTATTAGTTTTGGTTCTACATTCAGTTTAATATGATCTAAAACAGGTTAGACCATTTAAATAATAACAAAATAACCTAAAATAATGTCAAATACAAACTTTTCTCTATGTTTTAGAGTGAAAAATGTAAAATTACATGATGAAAATCTACAAACTATCCTCTAAAAAATGTGAATTACATGAATAACCTGAATTTTTTTAAAATAAAAATCAGTATAATTTGAATAATATTCTGCCTCAGTTTATCATTTACACATGTTCATTCTAACGCACAGATACAGTAGATCTAAAATACATCAGCATTTAATAACAGACAGAATATTAGAATAATTCCACCGGTTTATGAAGACATTTCAGTTTGTTCATATTTGTTCAGTTTATTTTTTCTTCTCAAATGACAGTTTGTAAAAGTAAATATTTTCATGTAATTTTTCTTTTTTGCACTAAAACACAGAAACATTTGTAGTTGTTATTATTTCTAGGTTATTATCAGAGTATTTATCACATTGGTCTGAACGTTGAACCTGAACTAAAATAATCTTCAGTTTTATGTTTTTGACCTCAGGACCGGACTGGACCCTTTGACAGACCGGTTCTGGTCCACGGGCCGTATGTTTGACACCCCAGGGCTGCAGGAATACTTCAGAACAACAACCACACATTTATGAAGAGAAAAAATGACAAAAAATTGAATTTCTTATTGTTTTTTCAGAGGACGTTACTATGATTATTTTCCTTCACCTTTTTCATTTTGTTGCTTATTTCCTTTTTATTTGGTTTTTTGTTTTTTGTTTTTTGTTTTTCTTAATTTTTTCTCGTTTTATTGTTTATTTTCTAAATTTTTTGGTTGATTTTTGCTCGTTTCATTGTTTAATTCCTTCATGATCTAAAACTTGTATCTGGGGGTTTTGGTGTAAATTCATCCTTAAAGTCATTTGTCTTTATCAGCGTTCACACACATTCTTTAAGGTCAAATTCAAGCACTTTTAAAGGTCATTTTCACCTTAACACTGGAATACAGATACTCAGGATTATTATTCACACTTTTTATTACAATGATGTACGTTATATAATGTATAAACATCTAAAATTATGTTTCATAATAGCAAAAAGTTTAGGAATTAAAGGAGAACACAAAGTTTTATCCAAATAAAGGGAGGTCACTCTGTGTTTTTCAGACACATTCACACAAAGACAAAAATAAAAATGTACCTGAGTCAACCTGAAAACACCTGGAATTATTTATGACATAAAGTTGTATTTTTATAAATGTATCAGCTCTGTGTAAGGAATATTATGGATGGATGGATGGATGGATGGATGGATGGATGGATAGATAGATAGATAGATAGATAGATAGATAGATAGATAGATAGATAGATAGATAGATAGATAGATAGATAGATAGATAGATAGATAGATAGATAGATAGATAGATAGATAGATAGATAGATAGATAGATAGATAGATAGATAGATAGATAGATAGATAGATAAGTCCGATCACAGTTAGAATTTAAGTCCTTTTCAGACCCTTAAAAACTCAACTTTAAAATTCAAACATATTCAAGGATTTCAAAGACTCGTACGAACCCTGATTTATGTGTAAATGATCCTAAAGTGGAGATAAATACTGACTATGTTTTTAAAAAACTAAATATATGAAACAAAAAACAGCAAATGGTGAAAAGTTTCATAAACACATAAAAAAAAATGTGTCACTGATGCCACTTTGTGTGTGTGTGTGTGTGTGTGCATGCGTGTGTGCATGCGTGCGTGTGTGTGTCATGATGAGCGACAAACCAATTGACCTGGAACAAGACACTCGACCCTGGGGTCAAAGGTCAGAGGACCCCTCCCTCCTGTGTTTCCTCCTTCAGTGTGAACCACAGCAGGAAACGTTCAGCTCCCGTTACCACGACGACGCTGAAGGAAAACACCAACACATCAGATACACCTGGACCAGAACCAGGACCAGAACCAGGACCAGAACCAGGACCTGGAACTGGACCTCAAGCAGGACCTGGACCAGGACACTAGGACCAGGAAACCACAAAACCTGAAGTTCGGGACCAGGAGACTAGGACCAAGAGACCAGGAGACTAGGACCAGGAGACTAGGACCAGGAGACCAGGAGACTAGGACAAGGAGACCAGGACCAGGAGACTAGGACCAGGAGACCAGGAGACTAGGACAAGGAGACCAGGACCAGGAGACAAGGACCAGGAGACCAGGAGACTAGGACCAGGAGACCGGGAGACTAGAACAAGGAGACTAGGACCAGGAGACCAGGACACCACAAAACCTGAAGTTCAGGACCAGGAGACTAGGACAAGGAGACCAGGACCAGGACACCACAAAACCTGAAGTCTGGGACCAGGAGACTACGACCAAGAGACCAGGAGACTAGGACCTGGAGACCAGGACCAGGAGACTAGGACCAGGACACCACAAAACTTGAAGCCCAGAACCAGAAGACTAGGACCAGGAGGCCACAAAACCTTAAGACCAGAACCAGGACACTAGGACCAGGAGACCAGGACTGGGAGACTAGGACCAAGAGACCACAAGACTAAGACAAGGAGACCAGGACCAGGACACCACAAAACCTGAAGCCCAGGACCAGAAGACTAGGACCAGGAGACCACAAAACCTGAAGTCCAGGACTAGGAGATCACAAAACCAGAGGACCTGAAGACCAGGACCAGGTTCTGATAAACCACATGTGGGACAAAACCTTCTGTGGAACTGAAGAAATAAAAAGAAGAAATCAAACCAACAAAGTAAATAAAAATATGAAGAGACTAAATGAACAAAAGAAATAAAAATGAATAAAATAATCAGCAAATAATTAAAAAAAAAAACAAATGAAGGAAAAACATCTATAATCAGACTGGACCCTGTTCATTATTTCTCTTGTTTATTCAGTTTGTGTTTCACTGATGTGCCATTTCTTTATATTTTTATTTTATTTTGTCTTTTTTATAAAACTGTTTGAAACCGTCGTCATTTGTTGTATTTTATTAAATTGTCGTGAATGTTTGCCGTCGATGGAATCTTTCACTCATTAAATCAGATTAGGGCTGTAATGATTACCAGCATAACGATAAACTGCAGTAAAATTGCAGACGGTTAGTATTACCGTTTAAATTGTAATTATCATAATAACTGTTTGATTACCGCACTTTTCCAGAGAAAACGCCGAAGTAAAGATCTGCTTTTATGTCAAACATATGAGTTCAGGTTTTAATTTATTACAATTGGAATTTTATATCCCTAATATTTGGAACCAATATTCACTTTAAAGTCTGTGAAAAGGTTCGTTAAACATCTGTGTGCTCTCCTCCTCAGACCCAAATGTCAGCAGCACCAGCTTTTTTTGTTTTTATTCAATCAGTGCTTATATTGGAAACATCATGATGCAAAAGTTTTTTCAGATGCAGTTTTGAAAATTTTTATGGAATGTCCTTTGTGGTGGAGTTTTCTTTTCTTTTCTTTTTTTGTATAAAGCTGTGAAACTCTTGTCCACAGATGTGGACAGAAAACCCACAGCTGGGTCTGAGGAGGTTATTTAGGCAATAAAGTATATACATTTTTCAAATCGGATTTCATATTTTTTGTGTGTTTTTTGTCCTTTTGTGTTGATACAGTAGGTTAAAGGGAAAAAATAATAGACAGATGATATAGATGAAGTTGTGCTGAAAACACAGATCCCCAAACATGGGGATAGTAAACATGTGTTTCTATAGTATATAAAGGCCAAATCAAAAGGACTGAAAAACGGACAAATAGGCTCAGACCACTAAGGGTTAATATTTGAATGTTTCTGACACAGAAAGTGCATTGTGCCAATTATTTTATCGGTTTTTTTTTTTTGTTTTTAAATACAACTTGATTAAATTATTTCTGTGTGTATTAGTACTTTTTGAACATTTTGACCACAATTTCAATGATACCACGGTAATAATGATAATCGTGATAATTTTGGTCACAATAACCATGATATGAAATTTTCATATCATTACATCCCTAAATCAGACTTGGGTGTTTTTCTTCGTCGTCCATCGTCATCGTCATCATCATCATCATCGTCGTCGTCTCCGGGACCCGGGGACAAACGCCAGCCCATTCAGGAGCCTCTAATTGCGGCCTGGGATGCTCCACAAAGCCCCCCCGCCTCCGTCTTCAATGGGGGGGCCCGTGTGAACCTGAGAGCCCCTTTCTGCTCGTCATCCTGCCCCCGCCCCCCCTCGGCCCCGCGCCCCCCACCCCCCCTCTCTGAGTTAATTAATAGGTCTTACTGGCAGATTTGGCCCCGGCTCGGCTTTGATTGAAGGCGGCCATTAGCGTCGATTAATTTTGCCTCTGGCGCTTTGAAAGGAGGAATTAAGTGGTGTGAGTTGTTGTGAGCGCCGGGTGTGAGGCTGAGTTAAAGTGCCATTATTGTGTCGCCGCCGGAGCCACGGAGCGGCGGCTAAGCCTCTGCAAAGCGAAGGGGCCACTCCTCTCATTAGAGCCCCACAACAGCCAGATATTAACAGGAAATAACTGCAAATTTCTCCCTTTTTGGCGTCTAATCTCTTTGTGTTTGAAGTGAAAAGGCCGGCGGAGACGCAGGGCGGCGAGCGGCGAAGCTAAACAGCCATGATACAGTAGTTCCACGAAGACGCTGTTCGGAAGGAGATGGAGTTGAATCAGAGGAGGAGGAGGAGGAGGTGTCAGGGTCTGGACGCCTCCTTTACAGACGACGGAAAAACAACCGGAAAATACTGAAGTTCACAACCATTTTCCAACAAACTTCCTCCATTTTTCCATTTTCTAAGGAACGAGACAGAAAGAAACCCAAGATTTAAAGTAAAACCCAAACAAAACTTTGGTTTCGAAGCAAAAACCAAGAAACCAAAGCCAAAAAAACATGATCTCCAGACAAAACCCATTTTACTTCTAATTTATAAACTCAACTCCCAAAAAGTTCAGATGTATAAACTATAAATAGAAACAGAATAGAGTGAGTTATAAATCTGCTAAAGGTTAAAGGTTAACTCATTTTATTGTAAATATTCTAGTAGTTTCTGCATTTTACCCATAATACACAAACAGTACCTAGCATTAGCATTAGCATTAGCGCTTAGCAGACTAGTAGCAATTCCATGTGTAAACACTGTAAAAAAAGACCTGTACAAAAATAAGAAAATTAAACTCTGTTTTTTTTCAAGTAAAGTTATAAGAAAATTACACCTATCAAGTCTTAAAATAAGAAAAATATTATCTAAGGATTATAAAAACGATACAGTTCTTCCTGTAGTATCTTAGTGGGGTCAAACAAGATTGGAACAAGTCAAATAATATGAACAAGATTAAGTCTCAATAAGTAAATAAATAAATAATAACAAAAGATCTTTCAAGACAAATATTCCAAATTCAAGTCAGTTTGTCTACGTCAGAAAGTTCAGATGTAAAAAATGTCAACAGAAACAGAATATAGTGAGTTATAAATCTGATAAAGGTTAAAGGTTAACTCATTTTATTCTAAATATTCTAGTAGTTTCTGCAGTTTACCCATAATACACAAACAGTACCTAGCATTAGCATTAGCATTAGCACTTAGCAGAGTAGTGGCAATTCCACATGTACACACTATAAAAAAGGCCTGTACAAAAATAAGAAAATTAAACTGTCCTTTCATTGATTTTCTGAACTCGCTTTATCCTCACTAGGGTCACGGGGGTCTCCTGGAGCCTATCCCAGCTGCATATGGGTGAAGGCGGGGTTCACCCTGGACATGTGACCAGGTCATCACAGACTGAACATATACAGACAAACAGTCACTGTCACATTCACACCTATGGGCGATTTAGATTAACCTATCAGTGCATGTGTTTGGATGGTGGGAGGAGCCAGAGTACCCGGAGAGAACCCACGCAGACACGGGGAGAACATGCAAACTCCACACAGAAAGGTCCCACCCCCCGTCGACTGGTGTTGGAATCGAACCCAGGACCTTCTGTCTGTGAGGCACCAGTGCTAACCACTGCACCACCGTGTCGCCCCAAACTCTGTCCTGTTTCCAGTAAAATTATAAGAAAATTACACCTATCAAGTTTTCTTAAAATAAGAAAAATATTATCTAAGGATTATAGAAGGATACATTTCTTATTGTAGTATCTCAGTGGGGTCGAACAAGATGAAAATACTTGGAACAAGTCAAATAATCTGAACAAGATTAAGCCTCAATAAATGCCGTACTTTCCGGACGATAAGCCGTTACTTTTTTCTCGTTTTGAACCCTGCGGCTTATACAGCGATGCAGCTCCAGTGTAGGTTTATACGGGCTAACGGCCTCCAGGGGGCGCTCTAACAGGAAGCACAAAAGGGAGACAGACAGGAGGAAGAGGTGATGAAGAGGAGAAGTTTGAAGCTGAACTTTGAACAATCATTTTTGCACGAACCCTCATCATGGAAAACACACAAAGAAATGCATATGATGCAGCTGCGAAGTTCAAACCAATGGATGAGTCTATAAAGAAGGAAATAGAGCTGCAGCACGAAGAGACAACGGAGGAGAGACGTAGAAGGAGTGTGACGGAGCTGAGGATGTTCAGCTGAAGAACACTGGAGAAGACGACTGCAGTGGTTTAATGAGCAGGAGGAAGAGGAAGATACAGATCAGTGACTTCTGTAAGTTTTTGAACCAGCCTGTTCCTGCCGTTTTACAGACACTGTTTGGAAAAAAGCAGTTAAGGGATGGAAATAAATATTTAAATCATCTGTCTGTGGAAATATCTCATGTCACAACGTGGACACCTGCAGCTTATAGCCCGGAAAGTACGCTAAATAAATTTTTAAAAATGATCGTTCAATATAAATATTCCAAGTTCAAGTCAGTTTATCTTCGTCAGATGTTCATTTTTTGCAGCGTATCAGCGCTGACAGGAGAATGAACCAGTTTTAAAGGCGGAGAAACCAGAGAACAAAGAAACCAACGCACCAGCCTCCTGTACAGACGACGGAAAAACAACCGCAAAATCCTGAAGACCACAACGATTTTCCAACAAACTTCCTCCATTTTATAAGGAACGAGAAAGAAACAAAAGTGTGTAACTTCACTTTTTAAAAACTAGAACAAAGAGAAAAAAATGTGCATTTTTCATCATCATTGTTCTTCTGTTCATGTTTTCAAGTCTTTTGGATTTCATTCATTCATATTTCCAGGTTTCCATGTCTGCGTTTCTTCAGTCGTCCTCGTTCTTCCAGGTTCCTACAGGTTCTTCCAGGGGTTTTCCAGGTTCTTCCAGGTTCCTCCAGGGTTCTTCCAGGTTCCTACAGGGTTCTTCCAACGTCCTTCCAGGGTTCTTCCAGGTTCCTACAGGGTTCTTCCAGGGTTCCTCTAGGGTTCTTCCAGGTTCCTACAGGGTTCTTCCAAGGTCTTTCCAGGGTTCTTCTAGGTTCCTACAGGGTTCTTCCAGGTTCTTCCAGGATTCCTCTAGGGTTCTTCCAAGTTCCTACAGGGTTCTTCCAGGGTCCTTCCAAGGTTCTTCCAGGTTCCTACAGGGTTCTTCCAGGGTTCCTCTAGGGTTCTTCCAGGTTCCTACAGGGTTCTTCCAGGTTCCTACAGGGTTCTTCCAAGGTCCTTCCAGGGTTCTTCCAGGTTCCTACAGGGTTCTTCCAGGTTCTTCCAGGATTCCTCTAGGGTTCTTCCAGGTTCCTACAGGGTTCTTCCAGGGTCCTTCCAAGGTTCTTCCAGGTCCCTACAGGGTTCTTCCAGGTTCCTACAGGGTCTTTCCAGATTCCTCCAGGGTTCTTCCAGGGTTCTTCCAGGTTCCTACAGGTTCTTCCAGGGTTGTTCCAGGTTCTTCCAGGTTCCTACAGGTTCTTCCAGGGTTGTTCCAGGTTCTTCCAGGTTCCTACAGGGTTCTTCCAGGTTCCTCCAGATTTTCAGACTTTGTAAGACCCTGTGGGAACCCTGTTCGTCCGTGTTCAGGTCGTCAAGTGTTCTTCTGTGTCTGATGCATCATAGGAACAGTGTGACATACCTCCAGACTCTGTGACCCGAGTCCAACCCACACAGACCTGGACCTGCAGGACCAGGTCTGGTCTGGTTAAACTGATCCTTTAGGTCCGTTCTGGTTTCATTTGTGGATGTTTTCAGCAGGTCACATGACGCTCCACTTCCTCCAGTAAAACATCAGAACCAAATCAGAACCAGAACCGGAACAAGAACCAAAACCAGAATGAGAACTGGAACCAGAGCTGGAACCAGAATCAAAATCAGGACCAGGAC
This sequence comes from Sphaeramia orbicularis, assembly GCF_902148855.1. Classification (NCBI taxonomy): domain Eukaryota; kingdom Metazoa; phylum Chordata; class Actinopteri; order Kurtiformes; family Apogonidae; genus Sphaeramia; species Sphaeramia orbicularis. Next base: position 3,892,356 of record NC_043966.1, read on the forward strand.
CAGGACCAGGACCGGAACCAGAACCAGAACTGGAACCAGAATCAGCACTAGAATCAGAAGTGGAACCTGAACAGGAACCAGAACCGGAACCAGAATCAAAATTAGAACCAGGACCGGAACCAGAATCAGAGCTGGAGCCGGAACCAGAACCAGAACCAGAACCAGAACCTGGTGGAACCGCAGGCCTGAGTCCAGGGTCTGAGCTGTTTTTTATTTTATTCAGTTTTTCTTTGTTGTTTGTCTTCAGTTTCACTTTCACATCATTTTTATCTTTTCTTTTTTCTATATTTTGTGATTTCCTCTGTTGTTTCATCTGTTCTTTTCAGTCGAATGTTCTGAAGCTGCACATGAACCAAAGTAAAATAATCCATAATCCACCTTTAAAAAAAAAACTAAAGCCTGTTCTGAAAATGTAATAAATATTTAATATTCATGTAAATCTGTGGGAAAACTAAAGTTATCAGTAAAAACAGACGTTCGTTTAAAGTAGAGAACGAGTACTTCTATTGAGTAAAGTAATAAAGTATTTCTACCTTTTATACATAAATACAAAATGATAGAAATATGATAAAACAGTAAAATGAAGGACAATACTTCATATATTTTATAAGTTGACGTGAAAATGTTGGATTTTCAACTAATGTAACAAGTGGACGTTAATGGAAGAAAGAAAAAAATATGTCGGATTTTTTTCATTTAACTGAACATGAATATATTTACAGTTACTATTACAGATGTGGATGATACGGAAGAGGCTTAGGGCCACTGGGAAACCAACAAATTAAGGTCCCATATTTTATTTTATTATTATTATTAGAAAAAAGTCAGAATTCTGACTTTAATCAGAACAATAATTTAAAAAAATATTGGACCTTTTTTTTCAGTGGCCCTAATCCTCTTCTGTAGATGAATAATCAGTTAATTGACAGATTTTGTTTTTTGTTGGAAGGACATTTGTGTTTTAGTGCAGAATTAAAGGTGTATTAGGTCTGAGACGGTGTTTAAGGAGTTTTTACAGTTAAACAGGGCTGTGTATCGGCAAGAGTCTGGTGACACAATACAGATCCCAATACTAGGATCACGATATATCATGATATATCACAATACTGTTAAAAAGGCAATTATTTTAAAAATGATTTCCTTGAAGAATTGAATTACAGCATAAATCTGCACAAACACTAAACACATTTTTATTTCATCCCAACAGGATCTAATGTTCTATCATAAAATGTTCAAACTGTGTTCAAACTGAAATTCAGTTTCACAGACATGACAGTTTCAGATCCTGTTCAAATGTTCAGATTCTATTAGTTCACAACTAACATCAGAACAGGATTTGAGTTCAATCCCAACAAAGGAACCAACATTATTTAATAACAGTGTTAAAAAATAATAAATAAAATATAAACGAAAAAGAAAAAACAAAAATGAACCTCCACAATATCTGCATTTGAATAAATACCTAAAAATATCGATAGTCCTTTTTTAATATCGATACAGTATTGTGAAATGAAATATCACGATATATTGCAGAACTGATATTTTCTTACAGCCCTAAAGTTAAATGTTCTTTTTTCCTCCTTCCTTCTGCATCACTGTCCTTTCTGACGTTCCTCCATAAAATACACTGATATTATTTCATTCTGCTGTAAACGTCGTGTTTATCACAGATGTTCGTTCCAGTTGTAATCGTTGTGGATCAGCAGAAAACGAAGATTTCATCATTTCTATCTTTAGTAAAAATTTACAGATTTAATTTCCCTGTGTTTTACTGATAATTGACTAATACTTAACAATTGTACAAATACACCTAATTCAAAGTTGATTCAGAGTGTGCAGGTCAGTTCAGGTCTTTGACAGTAGGACAGGACTCTGCTGCCCTCTAGTGGTCAAACACATCAACTACAAGGTACTGTACGACTACTACTGAGGTGTTTTTGTTTTTTTTTTTTAATGCAAATTCACTCAGGTCCATAAGTATTTGGACATGACACTGGTTTTGTAATATTTCCTCTGTTCAAAACCACAGTGGATCTGAAAAGAACCCATCAGATGTACCTGAAAAGTGGACTTTAAGATTTAATCTAAGACATTTAACAAAAAAAAGCACTTTCAGGGGTTGGATTAAATACGTTTAAACTTCTTCCTACTCCTTTTTGACCGTACAAAATTCAGACTTGCACATACTTGAAGATAGATTCTGTTCATTTAAATGTTAGTTTGTCTTTGTCTTATTTTGCTTTGTTTCGTTTTATTTAGTTTCTTTCCATTAAATAAATAAATAAATAAATAAATAAATATTACATTAACCGTTTACTTTAACCCTCCAGTGTCCAGGTAAGTATATGAAACACACTTTACATTTCATGTTATTATAGAACATGTTATTTTTCACAGAATTCAACAGTTGTTCATTTTTCCATCCTTTAAATCCATCCCATAATAAACAGTGTTAAATTCCTACACTAACACCCTTCGACCAACTGAGTACAAAACACACATTTTAACATTTAACATTTGGCCTAAAACCAAAAATAATAATAATATGAACCAAACTTGGTGTTAATCACTGACAGATGACAGGATGGAAAAAAAATAACTAATACAATTTATATGTAGAATATTGAAAAAAGAAAAAGCTTTTTGATTTTTTTTTTTTTTTTTACCTCCACCAAGGACAGCAGAGGTTGTTTTCATCAGGGTTTGTCTGTTTGTTAGCAAGATAACTGAAAAAGTTAAAGGATTTTGATTCAATTTTCAGGAAATGTTGATACTGGCACAAGGAACAAAGGATTACATTTTGGTGGTGACTGGGGGGGGGGGGGGTCTGCGCTGTCCGAGTGCTTTTCTAGTTTGGTTTTGTTTTTGCTGTTTATGGCTCATGTTGATGAAATACACAAAAACATAAGTATCTGCAGAAACCAGAGGGTTAATCATAGTTTATAATTTTCCGAGGGTCAGAACTAATCGAACTCTGAATCAGCGTCATGTCCAGACGTGTCCTGTGAATAAAAAAAAAGACAAAATGTGAAAAAACAAAACTGGAGAATTAAATAAATGATGTGTGTTTGATCCAGGTCTTAAAGTCACAGATCCATCAGCGTCTGGTGCAGTTTTTTTTTATTCAGTAAGAGCCAAAAAAAAAAAAAGAAGTGAAACATGCGTGAACTAAAGACACGCTGAAAAACAACAAAAACACCAGAGATACAAGATGAGAAACTATGGTCTATACAAACCTCTCTTACACAAACTGTTGTGGAAGAATCCTCAAAGTGCTCGTGCATAAGGAGAAAACCTGACGAAACAAACCCACGTCGTATAGAACTCACACAAATGCATCATCATGATCCCAAACAATACTCAACTGGTGAAGGTTTTCACATCTTTAAAGGCAGGAGTGATTAAAAAAAAAGAAAAAAGGAATAAGGTCACAGTCACACCAGCAATAATGAAAATAAAAACATGTAACATCAGAGTCAAAACAGTAACAGCTCCAATAATTTACACAGTGGAATCTGAGAGTATGAGAAACGTCTGAAAATGTGAAAAATCCAGTGGAAGAAACTCTGAAAACTGAATTCTTCTGGTGTCGTGCTCTAATTTTCAGCTTTTCTTGTAAATATTCGTGTCATAAACCATTAAATCTGAGTTTATGAAATGTATTTGTATCAGATATTTGTCGTAGATGATACAGTATCGAGGCATGAGAATGAAAACGACCAGTCCATAAATGATGAAATAAAATAAAATATAATAAAATAAAATATCTACAGCTCAGAGAAAATGTGAGGGCTGTAGAAACAACATCAGGATGTAGAAATGACAAAAAAAGAAAAAATGAATAGAGTCATAGTCACACCAGCAATAATGAAAATTAAAAAAAAAAACAAAAAAAAACAAACAAACCTAAAATTAATTAAACTAAACTAAACAAAAAACAGTATAAGTCCAAATCTTTTCCACAGTAACTGTATTTAGAGTGTGTCGACTCCACAGTGAAATCTGGCAATAATATGAGAAACATCCAAAAACGTGAAAAATCCAGTGGAAGAAACTCTAAAAACTGAATATTCTGGTCATAAACAGTTAAATGTGAGTTTATTACATGTATTTGATCATAGAGCTTCAGTTTTAAGGCAGGAGTGCTGTGGCCTCAAGAGTAAAAATTCAACACTGATGTTAGAAGAAGGTGTGTATTTGGAAAATAAACGGTCCAGTTCTGAAAAAAAAAAAAAAAATTATCTACAGCTCAGAGAAAATGTGACATGATGGTTGTAGAAACAGACCAGGACGTAGAAATGACCAAAAAAAAGGAAAAATGAATAGAATCACAGTCACACCAGCAATAATGAAAATTAAAAAACTAAAATTACATTAAAAACAGAAAAAATGCAAATAATTTCCACAGTTGTTTTTAAATGTACCAGTGAAAAATCTAGTGGAAGAAACAGTGAAAACTGAATTCTTCTGGTGTTTTGGTCTAATTTTCAGCTTTTCTTGTAAATATTTGTGTCATAAAGTGTTAAATCTGAGTTTATTAAATGTATTTGTATCAGATATTGATCGTAGATGATACAGTATCGAGGCACGAGAATGAAAACGACCGGTGATGAATAAAATAAAATAAATAATATAAAAATAAAACAAAATAAAATAAAATAAAAATAAAATACTACAGCTCAGAGAAAACAACCAGTTTATAAGTGACAACAAGTTCTGCAAAAAATAAAGCAAAAAACAAAACAAAAAAACCTACAGCTCGGGGGAGATGTGACATGATGGTTGTAGAAACAGACCAGGATGGAAAAATGACCAAAAACAAAAAAAAGGAAAAATGCATAGAATCATAGTCACACCAGCGATAATGAAATTTAAAAAAAACAAACAAACAAAAAAAACTAAACTAAAATTAGACCAAAAAAAGTAAAAGTCTAAATATTTTCCACAGTCACTGTTTTTAAAACGTATCGACTCCAACTGTGGAATCTGGAAATAACATGAAAAACAGGAGAAAATGTGAAAAATCCAGTGGAAGAAACTCTGAAAACTGAATTCTCCTGGAGTTTATCTGTAATATTTGAGTTTTTCGTGTCGTAAACCGTTAAATCTGTGTTTATTGTGAGGACAGTGGTTTAGATTAAAGCTGGTTTTAGTAAATCTGGGTTTAAAGACTTGATCTAAAAGCTCCAACACTACATTTATTGTATTTTTGGGTCTAAACGAAGCAGCTTTTACAGTGAAAGTAAAGGGATTATTGATGGAGTTTGCTCAGTCCTGGTCATTTCAACGTCACTAGAGTTCGCAGAAACAAACGGCGATCGAACGCTGGTCGATAAACGGTGGTTTTTACGGTTTTATTCAGATTCACGGCGTCGTCTCAAACTGAATCTGATGAATTTAATGTTTACGTTGATGAATCTCATGGAAACGAGACGATGAAATACTGACTTTATTCTCATCGTTTTTATTCTAATGCGTCTTTTTCTGTTTCAGCTTTTTTACCTAAATGTCATCGTCGCATCTTTTACTTTATTTTCATCTTTGACCAAATTTTACCAATTCTTTTGCTTTGTTGTGTCTTATTTTGTTTCATTTGTCCTTTGTGCATATTTAAAGGTGTTTTTATTTTATTTTATCTCTGAACTAAATTTAACCTTGTTGCATCTTTTAGTTTTTTTAAATCTTATTTCATCTTTAACCTAATTTTTTCTTTCACATCGTTTTTATTTGAATGTGTCTTTTTGCGTTTGTTTTTTTAACCTAAATTTCTTTGTCTTGTTTCATCTTTTACCAAATTTTGCTCCAGTTTTGATTCAAATTATTTTGTGTCTTAGTTCTTTTATGGATCTTTAAAGGTTCTGTTTTTCTTCTTTTATCTTTTAACTAAATATCATTTTGTTGCGTCTTAGTTTCTTTTTTTTTTTTAAATCTTGTTTCATCTTTAACCTAATTCTTTCATATTGTTTTTATGTTAATGCGTCTTTTTGTGTTTCAGCTCATTTTGTTTTTTTTTTACCTAAATTTCTTCTTGTCGCATCTTTTTATTTTCGTCTCGTTTCATCTTTTACCAAATTTTGCTCAGTTTTATGATTCATATCATTTATTTTGTCGTGTTTTAGTTCTTTTATGCATCTTTAAAGTCTTATTTTTCTTCTTTTATCTTTTACCTAAATTTAATCTTGTTACGTCTTAGTTTTTTTATCCTATTTTGTCTTTAACCAAATTTTTTTCTTTCATATCTTTTTCATTTTATTACATCTGACTTTTCTTTCATCTAGTTTTGTCTTTTATGTCTTTTTTCGTCTCATTTCTCAGTTTTATTCTCTAAAAACATTAACCAAAACCACTGCTTAAACGTTTATCAACTGAGACTAAAGTGTTTTATCTGAACGTTCTTTGTTTGTCTTGTTTTTTTCCTGCAGTGACGACAGTAAAACAGACTAAAAACCTGAACCTTTTACCGTCTGTCAATGGTTTTCACACGTATTTGTACCAGATATTGATCGTAGATGCTACAGTGTCGAGGCACGAGAGTGAAAACAACCAGTTAATAATAAGTGATGAAAACACTTAAAGTAAAGCAGAGGTTCAAACATCCGGCTGATCCACCTGGATGTTCTGACCCACTTTACATCATACTGGTCTGGAGGTGGAACCTGAACTAAAACCAGTCCGACAGCCCGGACGCAAATGTTCAACACTGATGGTAGAAAAAGTCGTACAGTTGGAAAACGAGTTCAGTTCTGCAAAAAAATTTTTTAAAAATCTACAGTTCAGAGAAAATGTGACGTGATGGTTGTAGAAACAGGATCAGGTCGATGAAGCTCACGCAGAAACTGAAAACAGACATTAACAGCCTCAGAGCCGTCTCCTCAGAACCGTCTCCTCAGAACCATCTCCTCAGAACCATCTCCTTAGAACCATCTCCTCAGAGCCGTCTCCTCAGAGCCGTCTCCTCAGAACCATCTTCTCTGAACCGTTTCCTCAGAACCATCTCCTTAGAACCATCTTCTCTGAACCGTTTCCTCAGAACCGTCTCCTCAGAACCATCTTCTCTGAACCGTTTCCTCAGAACCATCTCCTTAGAACCGTCTCCTCAGAGCCGTTTCCTCAGAGCCGTTTCCTCAGAACCATCTCCTCAGAACCATCTCCTTAGAACCATCTTCTCTGAACCGTTTCCTCAGAGCGTCACTGGAGCCTCATGTTCGTGTTTCAGTTCAGTTTCAGACACGTCGGAGCCAAGACGCTCAAACAACAGGTTTATTTGGAGAATTCCCCCTTATTCAGTTGTGTTTGGTGACAGACCTGGGTCCGGTTCTGGTCCAGTTGTAAATCCACTCCACAGTCGTGGGTCCATGTGTTCAGTGTCTGTGACGGCGTCGTGTTTCCAACTGGGGAAACGTGGTGGAAGCTTCGCCGCCGCCGTCGCCATCCAGATTCAGATGTCTCTGAGTTTAAATAGATCCTCCTCCACCCGGTCCGACCAGTACCCGTCCCGGTCCCGGTCCGTTGGGGCCTCATCTGGGGGCGATCTCCGGCAGCAGCGGCGGCAGGTGGAGGCTCGGACACGTGTCCCGGTGTCGGAGTTTGAACATCAGCTGCTCCTTCTCCTGTGAAAGCCTCTGGTTGGCGCCCACCTGCCTCTCCAGCGCCGCCTTCAGGTCCTGCTGCTCCTTCGACATCTGCCTGGAAAACCCAGACGACGGACGCTCTATCATAAACATATTTACACCGTGCACTTCACTGTCCAGAGCCACTTCTACACTGAGATCCTGGAGAAAAGGTCGGATGATGACACCCCCCCCACCTTTTTTTTTCACCATTGACTGATTTGACAACTGATAATAATAATAATAATAATAATAATAATAATAATAATAATAATAATTGCACCACACTGGACCTTTTTATTATGTGAATCAGTTAAGTCTAAGCATAAATAGATTAGGTTTAATAGATACCAGTTAAAGGTGACGTCTCATGTCAGATTTCTGTTTCGTTTTCTGGTGTTTTTACTGAAGGATCTGATGAATGGTCTAATAAACGTCTCCTGTGGTGGACCTGGACTCAAACTAAACCTGGGGTTTGTCCGGTGTCGTCCACCAGGAGGCGACGTTTCAACACTCACTGAATCAGACTCTGGCAATTGTCGATCCGGACTCTGAGGTCCTCATTCTGCTGCAGGATGTGGACGATCTGGTCCTCCAAAGACAGGTTCTTCTCCATCTGAGGACGAGGAGGAAGAGGAGGAGAAGAAAAAAATAGTCAGAGGAAAGAAAAAGGTGATTGAGCAGAAACATGACTTCAGTGCATGTGTGTATGTGTGTCCTTGTGTGTGTCCTTGTGTGTGTCTGCCACCAGGTGGAGCTGCAGCTCATTCACCTCCATTTGTCTACATCTGCCTCATATGGACTTACGCCGCGTCTCCACTACGTGGAACCAGCTCGACTCGGTTCGACTCAGTATTCCTGCAGACCGTTTCCATTCCAGGACACTACCGACTTTACAGTACCTGGTCGTCATAGCGATGCGGCGCGTTATTTCCATGTCGTCTGTTCAGAGTCGCTGATAAACTGGCTCGTTGCGTGTTGTCTCGTCTGAATTTTTACGTCTTCCACCAAAGACTGAGTCTCCTGGACCGACCATGGTGTAGTTGTGGGCTGTTCTCATGTGGGTTAATGCACCGACATATTTACTGTCCACTAACGCATCTGGTTTTTGTAAAAGGGCGGGTCACAGAGAAAACTGTCTGACCAATCAGTGGTCTGCAGTGTTTACGTCAGTTTAGTATCACTTGGAACCTCGGCGGAGGTGATACCAAGAAACTAGTACCGGGTACCAGGTTCCAGGTCCTTTTTCATAATGGAAACGCAAAAAGGCCGAGTTGAGTCGAGCCGGTACCACACAGTGGAAATGTGGCATTAGACTCCTGTGTGTGTGTGTGTGTGTGTGTGTGTGTGTGTGTGTGTGTGTGTCCTACCAGAGCGTCCATCTGCCGCAGCTTCCTGTTCTGCTCCTGCACGCGCTCAGTCTTCATCTCGATGACAAACAGCAGAGACTCCTGCTCCGACTCCCAGAATGCACCGGGGCTGCCATGGGCCTGAGTGGTCAGTAGGAGGTCAGTTAACGGTGTGAGGTCAGAAACACAGAGGTGGCCCCTGGACAGACCCTGACCCCTGACCCACCTGGACAGACCCTGACCCACCTGGACAGACCCTGACCCACCTGGACAGACCCTGACCCCTGACCCACCAGGACAGACCCTGACCCCTGACCCACCTGGACGGACCCTGACCCCTGACCCCTGGACAGACCCTGACCCACCTGGACAGACCCTGACCCCTGACCCACCAGGACAGACCCTGACCCCTGACCCACCTGGACGGACCCTGACCCCTGACCCCTAGACGGACCCTGTGACCCCTGACCCCTCGACGGACCCTGACCCCTGACCCACCTGGACAGACCCTGACCCCTGACCCCTAGACGGACCCTGACCCACCTGGACGGACCCTGACCCCTGACCCACCTGGACCCTGACCCCTGACCCCTGGACAGACCCTGACCCCTGACCCACCTGGACAGACCCTGACCCCTGACCCACCTGGACGGACCCTGACCCCTGACCCCTAGACGAACCCTGACCCCTGACCCACCTGGACAGACCCTGACCCCTGACCCCTAGACGGACCCTGACCCCTGACCCACCTGGACAGACCCTGACCCCTGACCCACCTGGACAGACCCTGACCCCTGACCCCTAGACGGACCCTGACCCACCTGGACAGACCCTGACCCCTGACCCCTAGACGGACCCTGACCCCTGACCCACCTGGACGGACCCTGACCCCTGACCCCTAGACGGACCCTGACCCCTGACCCACCTGGACAGACCCTGACCCCTGACCCCTAGATGGACCCTGACCCCTGACCCACCTGGATGTTCCTTTGCAGATCCTTCTTAAACGTCGACTCCTCCACCCTCTGTTTCAGCTGGTTATAGATCTGCACCTCCGACCTCAGCCTGTCCACCTCCACCTCCACAAACACACAGCAGGAGAAACCGTTAAAGAGGAGGAGGAGGAGCAGGAGAAGAAGAAGAAGGAGAAGGAGGAGAAGGAGAAAGAGAAGAGGAGGAGGAGAAGAAAGAGGAGGAGGAAGAGAAGGAGGAAGAGAAAGAGAAGAGGAGGAGGAGGAGGAAGAGGAGGAGGAGAAGAAAGAGGAGGAGGAAGAGAAAGAAGAGGAGGAGGAGAAGAAAGAAGAGGAGGAGGGAAGAAGGGCAGTAGTAGTAGATGTTTACCTTCAGGACCTTCTCCGTTTCCTCAAACGTCTCCGTCAGTTTGATTTTCTCTTGACTGTGTTTCTTCTGCAGATCTGAAGGAAACAGGTTCATTTATTTCACATCCAACAGTAAAACCACGTATGTCCAACAGTAAAACCACGTATGTCCAACACGTATGTCCAACAGTAAAACCACGTATGTCCAACAGTAAAACCACGTATGTCCAACACGTATGTCCAACAGTAAAACCACGTATGTCCAACAGTAAAACCACGTATGTCCAACACGTATGTCCAACAGTAAAACCACGTATGTCCAACAGTAAAACCACGTATGTCCGTTCAGTGTTTCACCTTCCACTTGTCTCTCGTGTTCATCGTTGGACGCTTTACTTTTCTGCTCAAACAGGACGTTTAAGTCGGCCGTCGTCTCCGTCTTCACCTGAAAATAACATGACAATACAGTCTCACCTTAAGGAGGCTTAAATCCCCTTACATGAGTTTAAATCCCCTTAAACAGGAGGTTAAACTCACCTTAAACTCACCTTAAACAGGCTAAAATCCCCTTAAACAGGAGGTTAAACTCACCTTAAACAGGTTAAACTCATCTTAAACTCACCTTAAACAGGCTAAAATCCCCTTAAACAGGAGGTTAAACTCACCTTAAACAGGTTAAACTCATCTTAAACTCACCTTAAACAGGCTAAAATCCCCTTAAACAGGAGGTTAAACTCACCTTAAACAGGTTAAACTCATCTTAAACTCACCTTAAACAGGCTAAAATCCCCTTAAACAGGAGGTTAAACTCACCTTAAACAGGTTAAACTCATCTTAAACTCACCTTAAACAGGCTAAAATCCCCTTAAACAGGAGGTTAAACTCACCTTGTCGAGGATGCTCAGGACGAGGGCGCACACCTCCTCGTCTGCGTGGCCTTTCAGAAGCTCCGCCCTCTCTGGGTTCCCATTGGCTGAGAGGACTTCCTTTAAAATCCTCAGCTGCCACTCAAAGCGTTCCAGCTGTTTTTCCAGACAGACGTCGGCCTCGTCCGCCGTTCGCTGACCTGAACCACAGCAGACGTTTACCGTATTTATCATCCTCAGTCCAACTGTCCGACCATCATCCGTCAACCTCATATTTATTATTACCAACATATTTTATTTGACTTTAGTATCTATTCAAATTATTATTCATTTTATTTTTTTATTATGCATTTGTATGTTATTCTTGTAACATTCATGTGTCTCTTTCTTTACTTTCTCCACTCGTTCATCAATACTTAAAGGCCCTTCCTGTCACATGATCAGCATCCCATGATGCACTGGGGTTTTACATTGACCACGTGTCTTGTCTGATGGCGTCTCTGTCAGTGAGCAACTGCTTTTTTTGTTTGGGTTTTTTTTTTTTTTTTTTTTTACAGGTTTCATTCATTCATAGTTTTTCTTAAAGATACGTTTTAATATTTTACGTGGTTGCTCTTTTTCATCCTATTGTTTTTTCTTTTATTTAGTTATTTTTTTTCAGTCAATTTTTACTTTTCATGCTTCTTACTCTTTTTTTAACATCATTCCTTCTTTTTAACTCTTTGATGCCTGAGTGTCTGGACGCTCCGATCTTAAATAAATGGGTCAAAATGACTCCAGTTCAAATCTGTGTTTTTGACACTTTTGTCATTTTAAAATAATCATTTGTATTATTTTGTGGCCCACAAAAGAGCTATTTCATATTTTAAATATTTTAGTTTTTGTTTTTTTGCATTAATAATTTTTTAATGTTTTTTTTTTTTATATTTTCAAAATTTGAAAAGCAAAGTATATATAGTATATAATAAATAACAGCAATAGAACAATATTAACTCTGTGTAGAATGAGTCAAAGGTTGAAATGTCATTCTACTGTAAATGAATGTGGGTCATTTGGACCCAAATATGGACGCTCAGGGTCGTAAAAGAAAAACTACAACTTCATAAAATCTATAAAACATAAGTTAAAGGTTTAAATGTCATGAAGTCATTCACATGTTTTTGAGGAAAACCTGGAATATGAAATAAAACCCACTTTTTATCCCAAAGACACTGAACAAAAACAGCCTGAGGGTCATTTTGACTCATTTATGCATCGAAGGGTTAAAGTCATTCTAAACAGAAGGATCTTGTTTGTGGTTTGAGTTGAACTCGTCTAATATGTGTTAAAGTTCCTCTTTTTCGTCTCCAGTTCCTATAACTGTTCTCTGCGTCACGTCCTTCTGTTTTTTTAAACATTAATCATTCGTGTGAACCTGATTCTGAATGACGTTGCCTTCAGGTGCACGGAGGCGTTCAGGAAACGCCGTGTCTCTGTAAACTCATTTAACGTGTCCACACTTGTTTTTCTTTTCTTTTGGACACGCAGAACCTTCCCACCTGCAGACATCTGACTCCGACGAAGCGAAGCCGATGATTAACGGAGTCATTTTAACGAAAAACTGGAAAAACAAAACAAAAGGACAAGACGACACAGAATAAAACAGGAACAGGCGACGCATCATGGACTCAGAGTTCTGTAAGAATGGAGCCCTGGGGACTGGACCTGGACCTGGACCTGGACCTGGACCTGGACCTGGACCTGGACCTGGGCCCGGACCCCTGTTATTAAACTGTTGGCTTGGACTGGTTTGGTCTCAGTGTTTCCAGCTGAACCTCACCTGTGTGATTGTACAGGGATTATTTATTAACAAACGGAACCTAAAATCACACAAAAAACATGTAATAGAAATAGGAAAAAGTTAGATTATTTACTGTTTTTTCCCCAAAAACATGTTGAACAAACCATTTTTGTAACGTAGAATGAACATATAAATGGAAAACTTAAGAAAAAAATTACAAATTTAGTGAATAATTAAGTTATATACAACTATTTACATGAAAATGCAGGAAATACCTCAGCTGTTTTTATGAAAAGTATATAAAACTATTTACATCTAAATAAAACTATATACAACTATTTACATCTAAATAAAACTATATACAACTATTTACATCTAAATAAAACTATATACAACTATTTACAAAACAATCTGGTGTCAAAAAGATGAACATGTTCAATGAAACCTTTTTACAACTCACAAAACTATGTACAACTATTACAACTACATTAAACTATAGATAACTATTTATTTTTACTGTCATTTATCAAACTCCATGGGTTTTACTGGTGAATAAATGTTTACATTTTTTACTAATTTCGTTCATTTTATTGCTTATTTTTTCATGTTATGTATAATTTTGCCAATTTTCTTATTCACTTTTGTTAGTTTTATGTATTTTTTTACTTGCTTTTGCTCATTTTCTTGCCTTTTTTATTTTTTTCTAAAATTCTGTGCAGTTTGTGGCTCATTTTGTTAATGTTACTTTTTAGTTTGTTTATTTATTATTAATTTTTGTTCATTTTATTCATTACTTTGGCTGTTTTTGTTCATTTTGATGCTTTTTTTTTTTTTTTACTTTATTTTAGTAAATTTTTGCTTATTTCTTCTGCACTGAACGCGGCCCACACATGATGACAACATTAATGTAAGTTCAGTTTTTATTGTGTATCATGAGTCTGGTTTTATTTGGTCTTTGAACACCACTGACTTCAGTTTTCCTTTGACATCTGCAGCTCCGTCACATTAAAAAGGGTTAAATGTCTGATACTAACAGCTCAGACACATTAAAAAAACAGAATTAAAAGATGAAACAGGAGATAAAAGTCATTAAAAACAGGAACCCCAGATCTGATGCGTCTGAGGACGTCATGGTCAGAACCTCCTGGTCTGCAGATCTGCAGCTCATTGGTGGCTTCTGTGTGACTCAGACATAAATGAGTGGTTTTACAGTCAACAATCTGCTCGTAAACACAAGGAAATGAGTCACGGCTTCAGTAAATTCATCCCCTCTGCAGATTCTACTCAGATAAACTCATTTAATCACAGCCTTTAAAACGTGACGTCACGGAGGCAAAAACACCAACATGATGTCGACGTGGGAAACGATTTAACAGAAGAGTCAGAACCAGAACATGATCATGTGACCCATAAACAGCTCCAGTTCTGTTTCCACCACAGACTCATATATATAAACTATATAATCTATTACAGCTTATTCTTTATACAAGGTATTTATTCTTATGTTTTTACCTGTTTTTTTTTTTATTTTTATTTCAAGGTCTTTAACAAGAAGGAAGAGGGCCAACTGCAGCCGTTTTCAGTCCTTTAACTCTAGCCTTAGTTCTATCCATGGGTTCAATGCACAGGTATACCTCTGTCTGAGTCTGGGCTCTATCACTCTACCCTTTAGTTTTCTTCTGTTTTTCTTTCTGCCAGTCCAGCTCCAGTTCCAGTGTCCACCATTACAGCTAAAGAAATCCAACAAATCCCTTTGTTTAGTTCAAAGGACAGATCGGACTCCTCACTCGTTCATCTCACTTCTCTCTACTCAACTCTGCCGGTCGGTGTGTTGTTGTCATAGTGACATAAGTCTGCCATAAATCAGTCCAGCCTGGTCCGACCCGACCAGGAACGCTGGAAATAACCTATTTTGGTGAAGATAATCTCATTTTAAATTGCGGACTATGATCAGGCAGATATATAAAAATGAGACTTTTTATAGATCACGTATAAAGTCTGTTCAGCACTTTTAATGTGAACCAGATCAAGAACTATACATGTTTTTTTACATTTGCAGTACATATCTAAAGTTTACAACTTCACCTGAACGCCTCATTTTAATGTTAATATCAGACACTAAATATTATTCTAATACTCTGTTTTATTACGTCTAATTTCACTTCTTAGTGGTTTCTTTCTCCCAGTGTTTCAACTATTTATCCTTCATATTTATTGGAGCTCAAAACTATTCAAACAATGTATAAAGCAAAGAATAACTTACTACCAGGCAATATTCAAGAAATGTTTTGTGAAAGAGAGGGAGGCTATGATTTACGGGGAAAATTAAATTTAAAGATTCATAAAGTGCACACCAGGTTAAAAACTTTCTGCATTACCATCTGTGGAGTAAAACTGTGAAACAAATTGTGTGTGGAGATAAAACAAATATCTAACATAATTCAGTTTTAAAAAAGATATAGAGAATTGATCCTTGAGAGGTTACAGTATTTAATAATGACAATGAGGCCTGTTTGTTCATGAATGATGTATTGATAAATCTGCTGGAATTATTGAAGAAAACTGTTGAATAGTTGAGTCTGTTTGGATGACTGTACTGCCATGAACATTTGTTTTGTATAATTCAATTACTGCATTATGTATTTGTTATGGTTCGATGCTAAAATTAGGAAAAATGTATTGTTTGATTCTTGTATTAAGTCAGTGATAAAGGTGTAAAAGCACTGAGGGGTTGGATTAAATAAGTTCATACTTCTTCCTACTCCTTTTCGACCATGCAGAATTCAGACTTGTATGTGCTTGAAGAAAGATTCTGTTCATTTAAAAGTTTTGTTTTTGTCTTAATTTGCTTCATTTTGTTTATTTGCATGTTCAAAATAAAATAAATAAATAAATAAATAAATAAATAAATAAAATGTAATTATTCCAGCGTTTTTGCGTCACAGCTCATTTGTTGCGTTTCATTTATTTCCAGCTGATTTTCGCTCCGTTTGGACTCCTCTGCTCCTCTTTCCTACATTAATAATCCTCATTTATTCCACTGAAGTTGTAGTTTTTCTACAGGTTCAACTCTTCGACAGTGGCTGGTTTCGATGTGAACACAGTGGATTCTCATAAACATGTTGAGGAAACAGGAAGTGAACAGTGTGGAGGCGGCGGCGGTTTGAGGAGGAAACACTCACCTCCTCCATCTCGACGGCTGCCGTTCTGTCTCTTCTCTCCCTTCTTCCCTTTGCTTTTCTTCTGATAAAGACAGGAACAGAAACAGGATAAATTCAGTGACTTCATCTACAAAACAGTCTGACATAAACCAGGAACGAGTCCACGGCCTTTGAAGCAGCAGTTCCACTTTAATTCACGTCCACATCTGATTCTAAAATGAGTCGATTGGTGCATTTATTTCTATTCAATGTCTTCAAGTTTTCAGCTTTTAGTTGGTGAAAAAAAAAACTCTGAAGATGAGAATAAGGGAAAAAACGCTTCTAATGTCCCTGTACGTCAGCGTCTGTTCTATGTGGATCAGAACCAGGTGAATGTGTGAGGTTGTTCAGGTTCTGTTCTGTGTTCCAGTCCTGTGGTTCTGGATGCACATCAGTCTAACGATAGAAGTGGGCGGGACTTTGACTGGAGGAGAACTCGACTCATCCAATCACAGTCCATATCTGACTTCTATCAGTGATCAATGGGAACTAGACTGATATCTGGAACCATGTACATGTTCTAAACCATCAACATATGGACCAGGAGAAGGAAAGGAACATTTTTAACATTTAAAAAATTCGTCAAAACTTTAAAAAATTCTCAAAACTGTGAACAAACTCTGTAGACGTTGTCCCAAAGAAGACACGTCTGCATTAGTGTAAACAAAACGTGAATTAATTCACTCTGAAATTCTACCTCTTTTTTGGAGGAATTCTGTAACTACAGCAACAACTTTGTTTTTTTTGCTTTTTTCAACATCATTTTTTTTTGTTTTTCAACAACACCGCCACAGAAAACTACATGTTCCAGTTGTTACATTTGTTTTGGTTTTTTTACACTCTGCTAGATCAGGGCTGTCAAACTCATTTTGGTTCAGTTCCATATTTAGCCCAATTTGAGCTCAAGCGGGCCAGACCAGTAAAATAATGGCTTAATAACTTATAAATAATGACGAATCCAAGTTTTTCTTTTTGGTTTTAGTACAAAAAAAAAAAACAATTAAACAATGAAAATATTTACATTTTACAAAAAAGATGTGAATAACCTGAAAAAACATAAATTTCATTCAAAAAATTAGTGCAATTTTAACAATATTATGCCTCGACTTATTATTTCTACATGTACATTTACACACAATGTTCCATAAACATTTGGTAACAGGCAAATTATTGTTAAAATTTTGGAGTTTGGAACTAAAATTTCAACAATTCCTACAATATTCCATCTCTTACTATTAACACATGTAAAGATCACAGTGGATCCATAAAAGCACCAAACATTTAATAACAGGCAGAATATGATTATAATTGCACATTTTGGGTTTTTATTTGTTTTTATTTATGTATTTATTTGCATTTTATTGTGAAAGAATAGTTTTGTAAATGTAAATATTTTCACAGTGTAATGTTATTTTTTTCACTTAAATTTGTTCCACATAATTTTCACAAAGAACATTTGCAGTTGTCATTATTTATGGGTTATTGTGTTGTTCTTTTGACTGTAGATCACATTGGTCTGTATGTGGAACCTGAACCAAAAGGATTTGGACAACCTGGACTGTTCAGGTTCATTTTTGTACTTTCATCCCATGGGCCGGAATGGAACCTTTGACGGGCCAGATTTGGCCCCCGGGCCACATGTTTGACACCTGTGTGCTAGATCATAAAACAAAGCCAGCAATGACAATGTAGAAGAAACTATTTTTCACAGTTCCTTGCCCAGATGTGTCCGAAATCTAGACATTAGTGAGTTTGACCCTTCAAGGTCACTCAGGGTCAAAGGTCATGGACCTAAATGAACATCCATATATGACTTCTATCAGTGATCAATAGGGACTATATTGATATCTGTAACCATTTACATGTTATAAACCAGTAAAATATGGACCAGTAAAAGGAAAGGAACATTTGTAATATTTCAGAAAATTCAACAAACTTTGTAGACATTGTCCCAAGGATGAAAGGACAATGAAGACGACGTGGGACAGCGTCTTCACGGTCCTTTTCAGCATTCATCAGTTCAGGATTTTGGCCTCTGGAATCTGGGCGTCGCCCTCTGATAGACACTTCGGAGTCACATGTACCACCTCAGATCACCAAAATATTTACACCACATGAAAGAGGAGACTCTGCTGAACGTGCTGATGTATTTTTACGTAGGTTTAGTTGAAATTATGTGAAAATACTGAGTAAGTTTTTGTGGATTTGAGGTTTATTACTGGTTTTAAAGCTGTGCTTTAATGGAACTCCGGTCTTTGCTCAGGTTCTGTAAATAACTGAGCTTTGGTCGTTGCATCGTCTGAAAGAGGACAAATGCAGCTGCACCTGTGGTAAATATGACGAACAGGATGTAAACAGTAACAGTAAGAAAAGATCGGTTCTGCAATATATCACGATATTTCATTTCACAATACTGTATCGATATTACAAAGTACTGTATCAATATTTTTAGGTATTTATGCAAATGCAGATATTGTGGAGGTTCATTTTTCTTTTTTGTTCAGATTTTATTTCTTATTATTTAACACTCTTTTATTAAATAATGTTAGTTCCTTTGTTGGGATTGAACTCAAATCCTGTTCTGATGTTAGTTCTGAACTTACAGAATATGAACATTTGAACAGGATCTGAAACTGGAATGTCTGTAAAACATAACTTAAGTTTGAACACAGGAACATTTTGTGACATAACATTAGATCCTGTTGGGATCAAATAAAAATGTGTTTAGTATTTGTGCAGATTTCGGGTGTAATTCAATTCTTCCAGGAAATAATCATTTAAAAAAAGAAACAAACAAAAAATTGATCCTAGTATTGTGATTTGTATCATATCTCCAGATTCTTGCCGAGCCACAGCCCTGGTGAACAGTGTCAGAGGAACAGAAGGGTAAAGTCAGAACTTTCTCAGACCCTTTTAACTCTTAAGGCTGAACATTCTGACGAAAAAATGAGGAAAAAAACATTCAACTTAAAAAGCAGTTTCATAAATATCATATTAGACATGGAGACACTAATTGGGCCAAATAACGTCTGAAGACTAGTGATCGAATTGAGGTTTTAATGATGTTTCTGTGTTAACGCACGACAAAGTAATGAGGCTGTAAAAAGGGGTGGGTTCCATCACTGCCACAATGTATTCCCAATAGAAATGAATGGGAAAATTAACAAGGTTTTTTTTTATTTTTTTTGCAATTTTTCCATTATATTTACTCAAAAATTGAAAAACTGTATCATAACACACTATTGCTGAATAATTCCCATGTCCCATGTGATTTATGTACATACACGATGAACTACGTTCAAGAACATCAGGTAAATAATGATGATTTTAGAAGAAATGAGGAAATAAAACCACATTAATGGTGTTTTTCTGGTGGATGTTTGTTAAATGTTCTACTTTAATATTAACCTAGTTTATTTAACCCCCCCCTCCCTGTTCCTGTTCCCGTCCTGGTGCTGGTTCAGGTCTGAGCTCATTATTCTCCACATGACTGACGCTGGAACGTTCCCTCTGTTCTGAACTTACGTAACGTCAGAACCTCAACGTCGTCATGAATCCGGTTTTCTTCATCCAAACTCCAGATAATTCTGGTTCTTCTTCCACTTATGTCACATTTAAAACAGAAAACACTTCAGACCAGTTTAATGTGTCGCCTGTGATGGTTTTTCTGGAACTAAAACGAGGTCAGAACCGTTGAAGTGAACTTTACTGACCCAGATCTGAGTGTGAGGTCCATGAAAGGGCAGGTTTCTGTGACATCAGCTCCTGTTTATTCTGGTTTTTCATGGTTTATATCAGGGATGGTAAACTTATTTTATTTAATTCAGGTTCCACATTCAGCCTCCAGTGAATCACACCAGTAAAATAATAACAGAATAACATGGAAATGATGACAAATACAAGTTTTTCTCTGTGTTCTAGTGCAAAAAAACCCATTAAATTATGCAAATATTTC
Source organism: Sphaeramia orbicularis (assembly GCF_902148855.1). NCBI lineage: Eukaryota > Metazoa > Chordata > Actinopteri > Kurtiformes > Apogonidae > Sphaeramia > Sphaeramia orbicularis. The sequence goes on from NC_043966.1 coordinate 3,912,435, forward strand.
CATCTACAAACTATCATTTAACAAAAACGATGTAAATAACCAGGGAAAAAAATTGATTTAAGAAAAATAAGTGCAATTTTAACTTAATTGGAGTAACTTTTAGTAAAACTGAACTTTAAGCATATTTACATGGAAGTTTTTTAGTTTTTTTTTTTTTTTGCATTTTTTGTATCTTTTCTTTAAAATAAATGAACTAAATCATTATTAGATGTAAAATGTAGTGAGTTTTACTTTCATTCAGACCTCTGATCTTCATCAGAACCAGAGTCTTCATCACACCTGAACAAACATCTTGATATTTTGTGTTTTTTAAACTGGATTTTCTTCTTCACTTTGAACAGAAACATGCTCTGAAATGGTGTTAGGGCTGAAGGGGCACATGTTCGCCCCCTGCAGGTGGGGGGTGGGAATATGACGACGTTTTATGTGTCTTTTATACTTCTAGTGGCACTTTTTTATGCTGCTTTTTTTTTATAAGATATTTATGCCGTTTGGGTTTTTCTTTTGTATATAATTTTTTTTTATATTCTTTTATATACATTATCAGCTCCTGTTTATTCTGGATTTTTATGGTTTATATCAGGGAAGGTAAACCTATTCTATTTAGTTCAGGTTCCACATTCAGCCTCCAGTGGATCAGACCAGGAAAATAATAACAGAATAACCTATAAATAATGACAACTACAAGTTTTTCTCTTTGTTTTAGTGCAAAAAAACCTAAAACATTAAATTATGCAAATATTTCCATCTACAAACTATCATTTAACAAAAAAGATGCAAATAAACAGAAAAAAATTTGATTTGTTAAGAAAAATAAGTGCAATTTTAACAATATTATTCCTTAAATTATCATTTAGACATGTTCATTACACACAAACATTTGGTAAGAGGCAGAAAAAAAAGGAAAATTATTAACTAAAATGAGAATAATTTCTACAATATTACGTTGCAAATCTTCCATCTGCGTCTTCCATAAGCCCCGCCCACTTCCACCCCTCCCCCTCAGCCAATGACAGACCTCTACTCTAATGTGTTCTAGACCAACAGAAAAGAACCCAGCCTCAGATGAAAGATGACATTTGGGTTTTGTCAGTAAAGGTTCAGGAGTTACAGGCATTTGGACGACGACGGATGAAAAAATAGGGTTTTTAGCTGAAAATGTGACGAAAAACTAAAGAGGAAATAATTCAGCGTCATCATGATGAATTAATGTGTGAAAACGTTTAACCCGGGTGCGTGACCTTTGACCTCTGAGTCTAAAATCAGCTCCATGTGTTTGGTTCAGTTACAACAGACACATAATGAGGATGTGGGTTCACATTTCCACACACACACACACACACACACACACACACACACATCAAATAACAATCACACCCTGTACATACAACACAAAACACACTTAAACCAGCGCTGAACGCCTGAATGCACCACGTCACAAAAATGTACCAAGCCCCGCCCTCCCACTGTGTAAACACACTGTGGCGAGCTCAGCGACTGGACGCCGGACGCCATTCAGCACACAATCGCACACAATCACACACACCGAGACGTGGCACCCAGATAAACCACAGACACCTGAACGCCTCATTCCACTCAAACAATTCATCACAGAGGCTTTAGTTCCTCATTGGCTGCTTTTACTGTCAGTGGGCGGGGCTTAGGTTTAAAAATAGGCTCAGACCAGATTAATAGGATGAACTCATGAGCCATCGGTTCTGAATATTATCCTGTTAGTGAAAACGACTGGTTTAGTCACAGCTGGACTTTATTAACTCACTTTTACTCATATTTATGTGATTAATTAAACCTCAAAGATCTAAACGAGGGCGGACTGATGTACCTGTTTAACACCGGTGGATCCACTAATTCTACCAATACATGGAAAGAACTGAAGGGAAGAGTCTGTCATCTTTCATGGTCACATGTTTTATTCACAACTGAATATTGAAAACATGTTTAACCTGAGAAAATGGAGCATTTCAAGGAAAAATGAGGATAAAATGTACAAAATGCCAGTAAAACGAGGAAAAAACAAACCAAAAAAACCTTGAAATGTGGCATAAAAGTGAAAAATACTTTATGAGATGATGAGAAAATGAACAAAAATAGTAGAAACAAAGATGGGCTTAAATATTTTTTTCATGGTTTTCATAGATTTTTCACCATCCATTGTGATATTATCTTCTGTATTTGACATTTTTCGTGTAAATCCTGTATTTTCTTATATTTAATTCTCTGATGTCCATTAAAACTCCGTTAATTCAAAGGTGATTCAGTCATAATAGATCGATAAAATTAAGCTGTAAACGACAGCAGTACTGGTATGACACAAAGTTTATGATGGCAGTAAATGTATTCGTCTAATTTGCATATTGTGACGTCACAGGGCAGCGGCCATATTGGATTGGGTAACTTTTACTAAAACTGAACTTTAAACATATTTACATGGAAGTCTTGTTTAGTTTTTTTTTTTTGCATTTTTTGTATCTTTTCTTTAAAATAAATGAACTAAATCATTATTAGATTTAAATGTAGTGAGTTTTACTTTCATTCAGACCTCTGATCTTCATCAGAACCAGAGTCTTCATCAAAACTGAACAAACATCTTGATATTTTGTGTTTTTTAAACTGGATTTTCTTCTTCACTTTGAACAGAAACATGCTCTGAAATGGTGTTAGGGCTGAAGGGGCACATGTCCGCCCCCCGCAGGTGGGGGGTGGGAATATGACTATGTTTTTTGTGTCTTTTATACTTCTAGTGACACTTTTTTATGCTGCTTTTTTTAGATATTTATGCCGTTACAGTTTTTCTTTTATATATTAGTTTTTATACTCTTTTATATACATTAATTATACTTTTTATGGCACCTAGGACAATTGCACTTTTTTAATTTCGTTGTACCTGTAAAATGACAATAAAGACATTCTTCTTCTAATTATCTGGAGCTAAAGTCGGGTTCATTCAGTTACGTTACTTAAAGGGTTAATGGAAGCTGCTCATATTTTCACGTCTGTTGGAAAGTTTGACATTAAAGCGTCAGAAAATCTGCTCCGTCTGACACTAACATGTAAAGGTAATGGATAAACCGCTGAACCTGCGACTGCTCAGACCCATATGTGGAACTCACATGTTTTATTTGATTCATGTTTATTCCAGAGACGCCCAGCGCTGGCGCTCCTCTGGGGGCGTGGCCTCCTGTTCAGGGTTAAACTCACATAAAGTTCAGACCTTCCTTTTGTTTTTCCTCCAACCTGCCAAATGTCTCACCAACTGCCAGAGAGTTCACACTTTAACCCTTCACAGCCACTGTCTTCAGAATAAAGACGACGGAGCATCAGATTCAGTTTAAAGAAAAAACATCCAAATGAAACTTTGAACAAGGAATAAACGACTGGAAAGAGAAAGAGATGAGAAGGATCTGCGATAAACAGTGTTAAAAAAGCCTTAAATCTGCAAAATCTGGATCAACTTAACAAACCAGAGGTGAGAGCTTAAATATAAAAAAATACAACTTAACAATAGAAAATATAACTACCAAAATAAAACTTACATGTAAAAAACTAACTTAAATATAAAAAATAAAACTTAACCATAAAAAAGTACAACTTAAATATAAAAAGTACAACTTAATCATCAGCAGCATCAGGATGAGATGGTGAACCGTTTCCATGGTAACGACTCTCTGTACTTCAGTTCCAACCAAAGAATCTTTTTGCGTTTTTTGTTGTTCGATAAACTTTGTACTAAAGCTGCACAAATGAATTGTTTAAGTGTTGACCATTAAACCAAACACTGAGAAAAACTGAGCATTTTAGTACAAAACAGAAATAAACATCTCAAATGTGAATAACTCCTGTTTTTTTTTTTCCTTCATCCTTACGTTGTGAACACACGTCTGGGGTTCTGAAACACTTTCTGACATTTTATGGAAAAAAAAACAATTCACTAAAATATAAACATCACATAAATAAACTATATATGTAACTGTTGGATGCTGATATTGAACGAGAACAGTGATATGGGTGTGACGGTTATCATGTGCTGTTGTGTAGTGTGTGTGTGTGTGTGTGTGTGTGTGTGTTGGTACACTACAAACAAAAAGTTAAGGATATTTCTTTTTTTTTGTAATTTTTGCCATTTGTAAATAAAACTTTGTCTGGTTATTAAAAAAATATGTTTCAATTCAATTCACACACAAAAAAGTAAAAAGTGCTGTGCAAGAATCCCAACTGAAAAAAACAGCCCAAAAATTAAAAATATCCTTAACTTTTTGTTTGTAGTGTATATATGTGTGTGTATATATATGTCTGTATGTATGTACGCAGCTGTTCTGTTGTTTAGAGGAGATGGATTTAACTCTAATAAAAGAAGAAACAAATACTAAATATAATTTGTTCATATAGTTTATAAATACTGAGAAAAACACTGTAAATATAATGATCTTTGTGACGTCTGGTTTCGTTTTGTTGTGAATGTTTGGTCTAAACTGAACATGCTCTGGTTTACTTACTTAAATCATGTAAAAAAAAAAAAACAACAACAAATGCATGTAAGACAAAAACCTTATTTTTAAATTTTTAAATTCAACAAGAAGGAAAAATCTACACAAACTGAAACATCATGGACTCAAAGCATTAATATTTCAGTGTGATCCAAATAAAAATCCAACTATCAGATATAAAAACCAGTCTGACTCCGACTCAAACTCAAACGAACTTGTGTCGACGTGTTTACTGATGAAATCTGTGAATAAAGACTCGTAAACCTGGACTGAGAACCCGACGCCTCCTTAACATTCATCACACACTTCAGTTTCATTAAAAGTCAAAGAGGGAAAAACATCTGTTTACGAGACGACGACGACATCCACGAGGAAAAACAATCAACGAGCGAAACGTTGTCATAAAAACCAGAACAGAAGAGTCAATAAAAGAAGGACGGAGAAAAACCAGATCAAATAAAACCACCGTGAACATCAGAGTCTGGATGAAACCACATCTGTGAACGAAAACAACCTGCAACCGTTTCAGAAAGAAAAGCCACGAGAAAAACCAAGAAAGAAAAGCATGATGTTCAAGATTTACTGACAGTTTAATCTGAAAGTTTACTCATGTTTAAAGACAGCGACAAACTCCATAAAAAATGTAAGAAAATACATAAAAAGAATAAAAGACTAGATAAAAAAACAGAAACTATAATAAGTAATAAAATGTTAAAAATATGTATATAATAAAAAAGAAAAAAACTCAAATGAAACAAAATAAAAACCAAAAAATAAAATGACATTAAGTACATATATATATGTATAAAAATAGAATAACATGAAACAAAATACAAAACAGTTTTTTTCCTTTTTCGTTTTGTACATTAATTTATTTTTATATAATAAAAATGAAAAATAAATTAAACATTAAATAAATAAAAAAAGAAAAGAAAAATTAATTAGAAAAACAAAAAGTACAAATAAATAAAAATCTAAATTATGACCAATAAATCCATCTTTTTTTCTATATATATCAGAGGTTTTACTAGAAAAAATTACCAGGAGGGAGCACAGGTAGACGAGGGAGCGAAGCAACCAAGCGGGGGGGATGGTGCACGGTCTGAAAAGACGCCAATTCGTGTCGTTTTGAACCATCAGACGGTCTACCTAATATGTTTACAATAGTTTTGGAATAATTATATCGTTTTTGATGACCAGGCACATTGTCATGTGTTGTTACTGTGATAGTTTTGCCGGGAAAAGATCGTTTTTGGAAAGATTGCATGTTGTGTAAGTACTGTGTTGCATGTAACTATAAGTGTATGGCGTAACTTTGAGCTTTGGGGTAAAAAAAATTTGTAAAAAATCGGAATTTCGGTAAGGGGCTGCTAGCCGAAAGTATGAGGGCACAGCGCCCTTGTTCCCCGGTTAAGAAAAACCCTTATAAATATATATTATATATATATATATATATATAAATAAAATCCAATAAAATAAATTTGAATTAAAGTTTGACATTCTCAGTAAAAATAACAAACATATGTTTCTCAAATCCTCAGATTTGTTTAATTTTCTGGTATTTTTCTTCTTCTAGAGTCGATGAAATGATTGATCCATAAAAGAATCTTCATCAAATCAATGAAACAGATGATTTTTTTAATGACAGTTTAACAGTTTTCAGTCCGATATGACGGAGGTGGATCTGATTATTCACTGACTCCAACAGTAAATATGAATAAAACCTGTTGAACAGCACTAAAGGCTCAGACTAAAGGAAACTGCTGGACTGTGTTGTTCCAGTTCCAGCTTTTATCTGAACATTAATCCATAAAGAAAAGAATGTGTAGAAGCTTTGACTTATGACTGACTACGAGCGACGCCCAGATTTCTGGGTAATGAAGTCATTGGTGGTTGATTTTTTTACAGCGTTCACTTCCTCCATTCCTGAGGATTTCAATAGTTGAGTGAATATTTGTTCAGACAGAATCCACCTCTGGTCTCAAATGGACTCAAACTGGTCTAGTGGGCCCAGGATCCAGGATCCAGTGTTTACTTCACTGTCACTAAACACAGTCGGCATTTTTGCCTCTGGGTCACACTCATCCATTTGTCTCCGTCGTCCAGATGGACTGAGTTGTTAAAACAGGCAGACGGACAGATATACAGACACGGACAGACGGACAGACCTTAAAACCACAGACAGGAGGAGGACCAGGTCTCACCACATGGTCCAGACCTCAGAGCTGGTTCACAGGAACTATTTAAATCCTCATCGACCAGAAGAACAAAAAAAACAACAAAAAAAACAGGAACTATTTAATCACAGACGCTTCACAACCAGGTTCACGTCACAGATCTAAGAACCACTGAAACGACAGACCAACAGCCCCAGTGTCCCTGTACGTCAGCGTCTGTTCTGTCTGAGTAGACCCCAGTTGAATGTGTGAGGTTGTCAGGTTCTGTTCTACGTTAGGCTCTGTTCAGATGCAGGTAAATGTGGCCCAAAACTGATTTTTTTTTTTTGCAAAAATATTTACCTGGAGTTCTTGTTCAAGCCGACAACCCAAGAGCTGGATTGGTCGACCGGAGGCTGAGTGAAAAACACACCCCAACAGAACAACGTGGGGAAAAAAAAAAAAACGAGCGTGGACGAACTTACACAACTTCATCTCTTGAAACTCGTTTGTGCTTCAGGAGTTTTTGAAGCATTTTAATGAAGGGGAAACACGGACAAAACCATTTCTGGTAGTTAACTTGGAGTGGAGGGGGGCGGGGTTAACGCTAACGGCACAAAGGAAAATTTAAACGGCACAAATGAAGAACAAACAAACGCCACCATTTCCGCTAAATTTTGGAGCTGGGGTTGGGGGTGGGGCTAGCTGACCTCAGAATGACCTATAAAAGAATTGTTAAAAACTCGAAAACCATAACAGCACTAACGAAAATTTTAACAGCACAAATGAATGAGACTAGTTATCCGGAGATTTTCGTTGGGTGGGGGTCCAAATTCACGCAGCTACTTGGTAGACCTAACCCCATGGAACCTCTGCTACGAATTTCAATAGATTCTGGCTGAAGGTTTTGGAGAAGTTTCTTGAAAAATTGTTTATGGACGACAGACGCCGACTCACACCAACAGTCCGTCGGACCTTCAGGCAGTTGGACTAAAAACTGCTCCATCTGAGCCGACGCATCATCTCACACCTTCACAACAATGATCTAACCTTCATGAGGTGCTGACTCGGTTGCCATGGTGACGCACAACATCTCCACCCTCCTCAGTAAAACTAGCGGTCATGCGGATGTTCAGATGAGCGGAGCGAAACATCAGCTGAGGAACATGAGGACACAGAAGAAGGAGGAGGATTCAGACGGAGCTTCTGCACCTCAGGCCAAAGTCCAGCAGCCAGTCTGAACATGTGGCGGTGCGTTCAGGTCCTGGATCTGCTCCAGACATCAGGGCTCCACACGGAATTTATCTATGTAGAAGAAGAAGGGTTTGGACCAGAGCTACGAGACCAGAACAGACCAGACTCATAGGTTTATTAAATATAGACCAGTTCTGTGTGTGTGTGTGTGTGTGTGTGTGTGTGTGTGTGTTGTTGTATTTGTGCATCCTTTTGGTCCATATTACTCCAGTGTTTGTCCAATACGTCTGAAATAAACACTTGTCCACAATTGTGTCAGTGTTTCATTCCAACAGTTTTAAGATTTTAGAGACGATTTCTCACTGGTGCGACTCTTTCTGGGCTGGGTCCAGATGTTCCTCTGATGGTGTGTGCTGCTTGGTGCAGTGGACATGGGCTAAGGAGAAGACATGAACACCTCATGACCAGCAATCATGTGTTCGCATGGAAAACGGAGCTGTTTGAAATCCTGCTCGCTCCTCGGGTATGGCACTGTCAAAGCACTGCCACGAGCCCATGGGCCTCAAATTCTCACACTGTGCATGCGCCTATACAATAATAGCCAGCTACTGTAAGCTAATGCTAAGCTAACAGTAGCTGGCTATTGGTCTAGTGAAGTTTATCTGTTGCATCTTCCCTCTAGTTCCCTTCGCTGTAGGACTGACAGCCCATACTGTCCACGTGTGGACAAACAATTCCTGCACCAAACACGTGGTCGTATTTTCTTCTGTTTGGATTCCTCACAGATAATGGCACATATTACCAAAGCAGCTCGTTGGTTTTTGTTTAGCACTACCATTTTGTGACTCACGCCAATACACAATCGTCTATGCACTTCAGATTCCTTGGTGTTTTAACGTTGTATTTCTGGATTCAACACTGGAACATGTGGTGCGTCCTCTGGTGTATGGTCCGACAGTGTGGTGCATCCTCTGGTGTATGGTCCTACAGTGTGGTGTATCCTCTGGTGTATGGTCCTACAGTGTGGTGTATCCTCTGGTGTATGGTCCTACAGTGTGGTGCATCCTCTGGTGTATGATCCGACAGTGTGGTGCATCCTCTGGTGTATGGTCCTACAGTGTGGTGTATCCTCTGGTGTATGGTCCTACAGTGTGGTGTATCCTCTGGTGTATGGTCCTACAGTGTGGTGTATCCTCTGGTGTATGGTCCTACAGTGTGAGCAGTCAGGTCACATACGAGCATCGGTCCGTACAGTGTGAGAACAGGAATCGTGAGCCTGACTTTACGATTGAGTCGCACAGTTTGAGATGGAGCTCCGTGCAACAATCGAAATAATCGCACAGTGTATGGCCGCCTTTACCATGAGTCCAAATGTTTTCACCCTCTAATGTAACTGTAAAAGCATCTGTGGAAATCCGACTCACAACACGTTACACTTCACAAACCATCAAACATCCTCAAACACTCACAAATTCAGCCATGAGACAAAAGAAACAATCAAAAAAAAATCCCTTTATGCAGATGATCGTCTATTATATAGAACAAAAATATGCCACCATATTAGTGATCTGAGAAAAAACTAACATCGTTATGCAAGTCACTATTAATTCAACAGCAAAATAGATTAGATTAGATCAGATAAAAGTACACTAGATTATATTAGATGAGATAAAATTACAGTAGATTAGAATAGATTAGATAAAATTACACTAGATTAGATAAAATTACACTAGATTACATTACATAAAATTACATGAGATTAGATTAAATTGAATTTTATTATTCCCTGTGGCAGAGCCTCTGGGAAATTAACCCTTTAAGCGCTAAAATTGCAATATTGTGACAAGCAACATAACTGAATGAAATGAACAACTTTTTGAAATCTTGACATTAAAATTGAATATTTAAAAAAAACTCCACCGCCTAAAGGGTTAAGGTTCCAGTCACAGCACAACATCATGTGTTCAGGTAGAAGAACTGGAAGATAAAAAATTAAATAAGAAAATAATAACAACAATAACTAAAGAAACAGTAATAAAATAGGCAACTGAACCCTAGAAATAGTAATGAATAAAAAACAATAAAATACTACTACTAATAATAAACTTGCAAAAAAAACACTACACCAACAACAACGAACAAATGCAAAAGATAACAAAATAAGATGTTCCACAGAATCTGCAGGTTAAAGACACAAAAACCAAAGACCTTAAAGCAGAAACATCATAAATAAACATAATTAGACTGGAATAAACTCACTGGGCTAGCACATTAATGCTAACAGCTACCAACAACATGCTAATGTCGCAACACGACACCTTCTGTGAAATACTGTAAAAACAGAAGATCACATGACCTGTTCAGATGGATCACCATCTAAGATCAGGACCTGGTCTGAGTTAAAGCCTCCGTCTGACTCACTGCTCTTCCTCTGGTCTATTCTGAGCTCATCAAAGATTTACTGGGCTTTCCCGTTACGTAACAGATTTACACCTGAGTCTAATCAGAGCGATGGAAGTGTCTAATCTGCATGTGTTTGGAAATCCAACTACAATGAGAAGGACGGAGCTGTCACATGACCACACCTTTAAATGACCACCATGGTGAAGACAAGCCAGCAAGAACCACCTCCATGTCCTTAAATGCAGCACGAGGCTGAGTTAACCCGATAAGGACCAGAGGGGTAAGAAAATATCAGTACTGCAATAAATCACAATATGTCATTTCACAATACTGTATCCATATTAAAAAGTACTGTATCGATGGTTTTAGGTATTTATTCAAATGCAGATATTGTTGTGGAGGTTAATTTATGTTTTTCTTTTTTGTTTATATTTTATTTATTATGATTTAACACTCTTGTTAAATAATGTTAGTTCCTTTGATGGGACAAAAATCCTGTTCTGATGTTAGTTCTGAACTAATAGAATCTGAACATTTGAACAGGATCTGAAACTGTCATGTCTGTAAAATAGAATTTCAGTTTGAACACAGGAACATTTTATGATATAACATTAGATCCTGTTGTGATCAAATAAAAATGTGTTTAGTATTTGTGCAGATTTCGAGTGTAATTCAATTTTTCAAGGAAATAATCGTTTCAAAAAAGAAACAAACAAAAATTGCCTTTTTTAACAGTAACATGATATAATGTGTTCTATCATATTGTGATCTTAGTATTGTGATTTGTATCATGTCGCCAGATTCTTTCCAATACACAGCCCTGATAAGGACCACCACTACAACAGACCGGCTAGATTTATGTTGTTTTAACCCTTTAAATCCCATGTTTGGAATATAAACAAACTATATATTTGATACAAAAAAACTTTCTTTTTTTTTTTCAATATTCTACATATAAATTGTATTAGTTGTATTAGACCAGGTTCAGACCAGGTTCAGACCAGGTTCAGACTAGGTTCAGTTCAGGGTCAGTCCAGGTATGGTCTGGGTCTGGGCTCAGGTTCAGTCCAGGTTCAGACCATAGTAACAGTGTTCATGGTACCAGTGGTCATGGTACCAGTGGTCATGGTTCCATCTGCTCGTCTGCTGGGACCTGGTGTTGATCCACGTTCAACCTGTGAGGTGTTGTTTTATTAAAGTTCAGCTTCGGTTCATGGTCGAGCCGAAACATGCAGCTGTGTCTTGTCGATGACTTCATCGATGAGAACATGTTCGCCACAACACAGATAACGTAACCTGCTTCACACTTTCAATCCCCTTCGGCCAAATATAGAGTAAGATTCTGTTAAAGTTCCAGTTCTGGCATTTTAGATCAGACTGTTTTTGTGTCAAACTTATTACATTCATATAGTGTGAGTTCTGTCGTCCTCTGTGTCTTTTATTTATTTATTTACTTTTATTGATTTTATGCCTTTTTAACTGTTTGATTTTGTGTTATTTAGAGCATTCCTGTACTTTTATGTACTTATGTATTGTTTTTAGTATTTCTCTTAATTGTTTTATTCTTTGTATGATGTGCAGCACTTTGGAAACGTTCTTGTTATTTAAATGTGCGGTAAAAATAAAGTGGATTGGATATTTATGTGTGAAAGTACTCAGATATTAGAACTGCACAAGGACACTGGACCTGGAAACAGTAGGTCAAAGGTCACATGTGTTCAATATTCTTCTGCTCCATGCCCAGATGCATCCACAGGATAAATGTGGTGCAGATATCTGAATGTATTCTACAGATAAAGCGATTATGTCGTTGAATGGACAGAGACAGACAGACAGACAGACAGATGAAAAAATGATTACAACACCCCTTCAGCCAGAAGTTGACCAAAGGGGAAACAAAACCATCCAGAAAAACACAATCAATCACAACACAACCAGATGAGCCAGTTTTCTCCCTGATGACGTTCTCCAACCGTAAACAACCGTCATCACAGACCTTCATCATCAACATATGATCCTGACTCATGTTCAGCTTCGACTTCACCAAAAACAAAAACAAAAAAAAAAAAACACAGAAATATGAGTTTGAGTCGAATGCAGGTTAAGAAACTAGTTGACATACGAGAAGTTTGTCAATGTCAAGTCTGTTGAGTTCAGATTTGCGAATTTAGTCGTAGTAAAAATGGTCCAAGAGAATGGACTTCCTAAGAACACACGTGTCTGTAAGTCGACAGTAGCACGAAATGCATCCTGGGATTTTTGCCAGAAAAGTCCACATGAGTCACCAACCAGTGCATCCTTGGTTTAAGATAGCAGACAAGAATCAATAAACCAGCATCAGTACCAGTAAACCAGTATCAGGACCAATAAACCAGTATCAGTACCAGTAAACCAGTATCAGTACCAGTAAACCAGTATCAGTACCAGTAAACCAGTATCCGTACCAGTAATCCAGTATCAGTACTAGTAAACCAGTATCAGGACCAGTAAACCAGTATCAGGACCAATAAACCAGTATCAGGACCAGTAAACCAGTATCAGCACCAGTAAACCAGTATCAGCACCAGTGAACCAGTATCAGGACCAGTAAACCAGTATCAGGACCAGTAAACCAGTGTCAGCACCAGTGAACCAGTATCAGGACCAGTAAACCAGTATCAGCACCAGTAAACCAGTATCAGCACCAGTAAACCAGTATCAGGACCAGTATACCCACCTAGTGGACAGTGGGCCAGATCGGAGGTTACTGACAGAACCGAACATGTATGAAACAGAACTAAATGAACATTCACTCCAGGTTCCATTGAACAGGTTTTCCCAAAGTGTCTGAAGCTGCTGATGTTTGAGCGTAGAAACTGACACAGACGCTCATGACTGACATATTTACATGGTTTTAATTCACTACAAACTAAATAAAACAGTCTGTGAAACACAAATCCAGACGGTTCAGATGAACTGGACCTAAACAGGCCTGAACAGATGTCAATCAAAGACCACGTGTGATTAAATGTCAGTAACTGTTCTTCTTCATAAAGTGTATTCTTCTAAATTCTGTTCTTCTAATACTTTGACAGAAACAGAAGGTAAACAGAGGTTTGTTTCCATCCTCAGTGTTTTCCACTTTCTAAACACTGAGGATCCTGAACCTGTTTCAGGGCCTCCTGGGTCTGATCAGACCGGATCTACTGGATCTGGTTTCAGGCCTCGGGGTTGAACTTTCAATCTGACGACGACAGGCCTGAACTTCACTGATCCAGTCAGGTCAGGACCACCACCACCCCCTCCCCCCCAGGCCCCCGGACCTCAGGTTGGGCCCCTTCGTCATTGTCAACCAGCTGTTTTTCTGAAGCCATAAATAAAAGTGTCGACATGAAGCGGAGACGAGAACACGACCACGGACCCACAAATAAACCGTTAAATCGAGGCTGCGGACCAACAGGACCCACGTCACAGATCCAGCCCAGGGGTTTACTGATCGATCGGTTAAGACTCCGCCCACAGCGACGCCTTCACAGAGATATTTCTGTCTGTTCTCACGATGTCACATCAGGTGTTTATGGAGCTGGACATTCCTGAAAGTCCAGGACGGACGACATCGAAGAGTCTGAACCGAGAAGAAACTGATCGACATTAAATTTAAGTCCATATGAGCAGGAATTAGACTAAAATTAGACTAAAACTAAACTAAAATTTACTAAAATTAAACTAAAATTACACTAAAATTAAACTGTAGAACCACAGAAGTTTAATAACAATATTTCTGCACTTAGTTATGTATATTTGTTTAATTTTCATATTGATAATATATTGTCAAATACATATTGCTGTGTTTAATAGAGTGTTTACACACACATACATATACATATATATACACACACACACACACACACACATATACATATATATATATATATATATATATATATATATACACACACATATATATATATATATATATATATATATATATATATATATATATATATAAAATTGTTGGAATTAAATTCTTTTCATCTCTAAAATCGTTAGATCAGCAGAACTTCACAGATCTGTATTCTAAACACTAATGATCAGTTTAGCTCATTTTTAATTCTTTAAAGTAGAAATACAACACATAGAACCATAAACTAAGAAAAACCTGTTTTCTGTGACGTCTGAACCAGTTGCATGGAAACACTTCTGCCTCAGTTTGACCCAAAAATCCCCGTTTACACTAATATGTTTCCTAAATGATGCCAAGAATGCAGAGATTTGAGCCGAATCACAAACACACAATCACTGACTCAGGGTTTCATGAGCAGCTGCAGATTTAGGAAGAGAATGTGAAGATCATTTCAGGTAAGATTTGAACTGTTATTGTTACCAGACGTGTGTGCAGAGATAAATAAGACAAAAGCAGATAAAAACGATGCAATATGAAGGAGAAAGAACTCCTTAACCCCTGAAGAACAGGTCCTTTAGCTGGTTTCACTTGGATGTGGAAGCAGCGACCACCAGTAGAAAATAAGAACAGGACGTTTTAACAAAAGCTTCATGATCTGTTCGTATAGTTCAGGGTTTGACCTGCGGTTTAAGGCTCAGGTGCAGAATCACAGACAAACTCTTCATCTGTTTTAGTTTTTCCACAGTTTGGACTCAGGTCTGGTCTTAATAACTGATGAAAGGACAGATTTTTACTGGACATTTGAACATTTTTCTCCTAATTCTTCATGAATCATCAGTTCTATGTTTGATCATGTTTCACTTGTTGCATGTTTTCCATCAGTTTTATCTTTAAATCTGTGAAAAATAGAATAAAATACATGGAGGACTGGATAGAGGTTAAAGGGGATAAACTGTCTGTTAAAGTACACCCACTGTCACATACTGACGCAGTATCATCTGCTCAGTCTGGGTCATTTTATACAATTCTCAAAGCTGAAACTGCCTTTTAAATGTTTACAAAACTGTCAGAAACATCAGAGGTGCAGCCGGTGGTAACCGTAAAACCACACATGGACAGACCTCCATGGGCCGTCACCGTTCTCTAGCAAAGGTTCTCCGCTGTGGAACACACTGTCCACAGAAAGACAAGAAGACAGAAAATGATGTGTGTATGATCAGCATACACACACACAGCTGTAAACAGTAAACAGAGCTTTGTCCATCTGTCTTAGTTTGTCATTTTGCTCTTCTTCTGCTCTAGTGCTTTTTGTGCTTCACTGCAGTAACCTGGAAATTCCCCTAATAGGACAAATAAAGGCTTATCTTATCTTATCTAAAAACTTAACAAAAGTGTCAGAGGCTAAAGCAAAACTAGAGATGAGAGCATTTTTAACGATTCTGAATTTACTGAAGTTTTATGTAACTTTGATGTAAATATTTGCTATATTTGTATTGCTTTTTTTTTTTTTTTACATCTGTGACTGTAACATGTCATTTTATGCAATCTTAATGATCTCCGTTTCTTTCTTTCTTTCTTTCTTCTTCTAAAAGCCTGACCAGGGACTGCAGATGGAAACTACCAATAGTTGTAATCTCTTTATGTGACTCATCAGTTACTACAGCTGGTTTGTAACAGGTAGGAGTTATATTATGTAATTTGCATTGTCCCTATCAAATAAACTTTATACATAAATAAATAAAATTGGCAAAACTGGGTTGATTTTGTAACAGGTTTAGGAGCTGATTCTACCTGATGAGGCTAGCGTGTATAGACCCATGGAAACCTCTGGTTCAAGCTACACTTTAAATGTTGGGTTAAGGACGTAACGATTACCAGTATAATGATAAACCATGGTAAAATCCCCGACAGTTAGTATTACTGTTTAAATTCCAATTATCATGATAACTGTGTTCGATTACTGCACTTTCAACTCAAACTTAATCTGGAAAATGGTCAAACAATGGCTATAAGGTTCCATCTTTAATGCACATTTGCATGTTTGATGTTTACATGTTAATATTTGAATGTTTCTGCAACAGAACATACATTTTGCCTTTATTTATTTATTTATTTATTTATTTATTATTTATTTATTTATTTTTCAAAATACAACTTGGTTCAATTATTTCAGTGTGTGTATTAGTACTTTTTGAACATTTTGAGCACATTTCTACAATACCATGATAATAATGATAACCGTGATAATTTTGGTCACAATAACGGTGATATGAAATTGTCATATGGTTACATCCTTATGTCAGGTGTTCATCTCCTACAGGGAAAAGGGGTTCTGAAAGGAAAGGATGGAATGGAAAAAATACTAATTATTTCTCATAAACATTATTTGAGTTTTCTGTGTACATTTTTGTTCTTTCTGTCACTGCTCCTCTGTATGAATGGCTTTTTGTTTTTTTCTTTACATATATAGAAGTTCTATACATGATGTAATATACTGATAACATACTGCTGCCTGAAAATAATAAAAAGGTCATTAAATCATGTCAAATCAGCCGAACTCTCAGGATTCTTCCCTTTTCGGACCTGATGGGAATCCTTGTGGAACACATTCCTCTTCATCAGGTCATTTTCAGAGACAAAAGTTCTGGAAAACCTCCCTAAACTGAGTCCAACCTCAGAACAGTTCCATCAGCCTCAGAGGGTCCACACAGGCAGATGTTCAGGTGAGACAAACACTCGGCTTTTTTCGGACACAATCGTGGGAAAAACGACTCGAACACGATGTGAGATTGAAAACAGATGTTCACCAAACCACCAGCTAACGGCTTTTATCGCGTTACTTTGACTCCACAAAACTCAGCACCTGCGACAAAAGTTTAGCTTTAAGTATTTTTGACAAAAGTCGTGTTTTAAAGGAGTCCGGGTCGGTCCGGGTCCGGGTCCTGGTTATGGGGTTCATTCTCGGCACGTTTTGTGTCCGCGGACCAGCAGCGGATCCCGGCCGCCTGCTAATGAGCCCCCCCCTCCGACCTCCAGCGGACCCGGAGCCTCTTCTCTCGCCCGGACCGACGGGTTCGGGCCGGGGTTCGGTGCCGGGGACTCACCTTGCTGTGGCCGCAGCCCATTCCTCCCACTCGGAGCTCTGGATCCGTCCGAAGCCGCGTCCGTCCCGGGTCTGCGCCTCCTCCTCCCGCTGTTGACAACTTTCAAACTCTCCGGAAAGACGGGCCGTGAACGCACCGGGCTCAGGGGGCGGAGCATGCAGCCGGCCACTTCAGGGACGACTCGGAGATCGGACATTCCGACGTTTTTACAAGTTGAATTTAAAGGAAAAGTCTCCAGGAGAGAAACAAAACAAAGTCATATTCTGTTCCATCATGTCATCCAGCCCTGTTCAGGTTCAAGTGGGGTTTCTCAGCTGTCCTGCAGTGAAACAAACGTCTTATTTACACATCTAGAGGATTCACAGCTAATGCATTCAACGTTCTGCAGCGTTACTTTCTTAAAATAAAAAAAATCCTGGAACCGCTTTAGGAAAGGTTAAAAATACTGACTATAAAATAAAACAGATGAATCTTGATGTTTTCCTGAATCATATGGTGTTTGACTCTGATGCCAGTTGATACTGTATGAAAGGAAAACTAAAAACAGTAAAATATGGATCAGACACCAAGACAAGTGTCTTAGGCCTCTACATTAAAATAAATAATAATAGACATGATAGCAAAAAAATATATAAGAAATCCAAATAAAGACACACTTAAAAAACTTGAAAGAAACAAGAAATTAGTTACACCAAATAATGACAGCATTTTGCCATTTAACATAATAATAATAAAGTGTACATATATTTTTAATTTTATTCTTTAAGTGGAAGAGCATCAGCTGCAAGTAAAGATACAACAAATAATTAATTAATCAATTGGTTCACAGCTAGTAAACTAACGACACATTCTAATAATCAAAATCAGTTTGTGTAATTTGTTAATTACAAAAATCCTGATGTTCAAAATCATAGTACAATATAAGTTCTTCACTCTTTGTACTGAGTTCATCTCACTTTTATGACTTTAATGTTTTTATTCTATGCTGTTGAATTTTATGACTTCTTTCTTTTGGATAACTAAAGCTACTTTCTTTCACTATGGTCTTTTAAATGAACGCTTTAATTGCATGCACGTGTCAGTAATAAACAAGGCTGAAACTCACATGGCGTCACGTCCTGGTTCCTCCTCATCACGGGTTGAATCTGTAGTAGCTGAATTTCCGACAATCTGTGAAGGCGTCAGATTTTCATACTGTGACATGCGCAGTGGAGGGTCCATTGTGTCGGATGTAAACGGTTAAGGTGAAGACAGTGGAGCTGGTTGTGAACAGAGTCAGGGTCATGTGGTCCTGTTGTATTCATGACAGCAGAAATGTGGTTCAGATTAAAGTGTGGACGGGGGGGGTCTGCGGGTGTGTGTGTGTGTGTGTGTGTGTGTAGGGGGGGGGTACAACTTCCAGATTAGTCCTGAAATTAAACACCAACATATTTTTAGATGAAGCTGCCTCATGCAACCACATGACATTGAGACTTTTATTAATGTTATTGATGAAAGGTTTAATTCTCATAAAGAGTGAAAGTGAACGAGGTTTTATCGATTAATGTGAAACATTTCAACCACATAATATTTTATAACGATGAGAAAGGCTGTCATTACGTCATAAACTGAAGATAAAAACTCATAAATACAGTTCGATGCAGGTTTATTTACATCCTCATTAGGTTTTAGAGCGGCTGCTTTTCAGGAATTCACACCATCATCATCATCATCATCATCATCATCATCATCATTTTGTATTCATGAGGGGGGTTAAAATGTCCAGGTCCAGCAGTGCCACATGGACCCAAACTCAAAAACTGATCTCCATGTTTAATACATGTATGAACAGGTCTGAGTGGTACGACTGACAGAAAGAACATTTAGGGTAAAAATACTGAAATTCCTCCTGCGTGACATGTGGATGCAAAATGAACAACTATTATTATTAAAGTTAATAGTGCATTTACATATATGAGTCCTGTTTAGGTTTTGTTTTATATTAATTATATCTTTTTTTCTATCAGTGATACTGATACTTTGTAAACAGTTCAATAAAACAGAGTTCTTCAGATAAAAAATGAGTCTGTTTGAGAAATGGCACATGAAACTGTTTCTGACCCTTTAATTTAAGAGGGAAAATTAACTTTATTATTCTCTTAATATGAACGACCAGGATAAGTGTTTGTGTTTGAGACAGATTCAACATAGAGATGAAGGAATGTGTGCATGAAACTATTAAAACACAGGGACAGGGATGAGGGAGGGGTCACCGGGGGTTCACTGGGGTCATAAGGATGGACAAGCATATATGTGTGTATGTGTATGTATATGTGTGTATGTATATGTGTGTGTGTGTGTATATATGCGTGTGTTATTGTGTAATTATGTAAATTCTATTTATATTTCTTCTTAATAATATAAAGTCAGAAACAAAATTATTGAACAATAAGTATCAGTTTTTAGAGTATAGATACGTTAAACTAAGATGTTTATTATTGTTATGAATTATTTAAGGAGGAGGGGTGGAGTTTATAAGTGATACTTCTTCTCAAATATGTATTTTATGTCTTATGTTGAAATATTTTGTTTATTTATTTTTCTTTTAACATTCATATTCAGAATAAATACTTCAGTCATCATCATCATCATCATCATCACAGTTAAACCCGTCATAACACACATGCACTGAAACTAAAGTTATGAATAAACTAAATTCATCTGAACAACAGACAGTCCAACTGGATCCATCCTGTTTCTGAACACAAACACCATCATTTCACTGCAGGTCCAGAGTCATGAAACAATGAGCTTCATCCAAGAAACTGTACATGAACAAATATGATCGAATTCTGTTCAGAGATTTATGGGATTCACCAACGTTCTCCTACTGTTCCTGTAGTCACAAGAAAAGAGAAAAACATCACAGTCCAGGAAGTATTAGAAAGAAAGAAAGAAAGAAAGAAAGAAAGAAAGAAAGAAAGAAAGAAAGAAAGAAAGAAAGAAAGAAAGAAAGAAAGAAGGGAGGGAGGGAGGGAGGGAGAGGATGGATGGATGGTATAATTAAATATAACAGACCAATGAGACAAACTCTGCAGCGCTAAGCTAACAGTGCTAAGCTAACCCTCAGCACATCCAACAGTACAAGGGTTATTTATTTACCAACAGAACGCACTGAACGAGACAAAGAAGACAAATAAATGAATATTATGAAGACGTGATGAGGACTGTTGACTTAACTTTACTTTTTTCTGATCATAACTTGGTTTTATATGAATGGGGCTTGGCTATCAGCTAATGGCTAATTGCTAATAGTGAATTGCTAATGCTAAGTACTTTATATATGTGTGTGTGTGTGTGTGTGTGTGTGTGTGTGCGTGTGTGTGTGTGTGTTATGGTCCAAACACAGACTGAATGTCCCCACAGGGATAATAAAGTGAGTTGACCTTTAACCTCTGTATCCATTGTTTTGTGTTACGCTGAAATGATTCCTACTGGAAACAAATGGACCAGAGTTTAAAAACATATGAGGTCGATTGTGTCTGGAATGAAATGTGACGTTCTATAAAGTGAATCCAAAACCTCATTAAAACATGAACACAAACTATTTTAATGCACAACAAACACCTTGTTGATGAATGTGGTCTTATATTTACTGTTTTTAATCATAACTTGGTTTTATATGAATGAATTTTCTGCTGTCGATGTTCATCCATCAGTTTGTGTTGGACTGAAATGGTTCAGACTCAAATGAACCAGGGTTTAACAGGTTAGGATCATTTTATGAGTCAAGGAAATCACAGTTTGTGGTAAAAATAGTAGAAACATCTAGTTTTGTGTTAAATAGCTCAGCAGACTGAATATCAGGTCTGTTTTACCTCAGTCGTCGAGGTTTAATGTGGTTTTAAGAGTTTTTTCACCTGGAAAATAGTCTTTTAACTGAAAAATATTAATATGTGAAAATGTTGCAGTAATTCAATGAGGATTAAAATATAACTCATCTATCAACATTCACTGTAATATAACAACTATAATATCTTTTTTTTTTTTTTTAAGCTTAGATCCCGTAGGATGAAGGGGCGGGGCTTCAGCTGACCTAACGTTAGCATTAACTCCTGTTGTATTATAAAATAAGTCAGTGTTAAAGAGATAAATAAAAAGTCACTAATTGTTAATTAAGTCGGTGTTTTCAGCTGATTAAAGTTTTAAATATTAAAATCCTTGAATCTGACGCAATCGGATGCTGAGGATCATCAACGAAATGGACAAAAAGACAGAAAATAAATTAAATAAGCAAGAAAGTGAACAAAACTATCAAAAAATTAGCAGAAATAATCGATTAAATGAACAAAAAAAACATTAAAAATGAACAAAATACACAAAAATGATTAAAAATAATGAATAACTAGAAGCACTCGGAGAGCGCAGACCTCCGCCAAGGCTGATCAGTGGGCCCCCCCCCATGGGCCCCCCCACCCCCGATCACCACCAAAATTTAATCATTTCTTCCTTATCCCATTTCCAACAAACCCTGAAAATTTCATCCAAATCTGTCCATAACTTTTTGAGTTATGTTGCACACTAACGGACAGACAAACAAACAAACAAACAAACAAACAAACCCTGGCAAAAACATAACCTCCTTGGCGGAGGTAAAAATGACAAAACATGAACAAAATTTGCACAAAAATTTACAAAAAAATTAACAAATGATTTAAGATGAATAAAAAATAATCAATAAAATGAACAAAAATTGCAAAAATGATCAACAAAAAGAACAGAAGAATGTAATAATAACAGAATATCTGCAGATTCACCACTAGATGTCACTCATTTTCACACTTTAATGACATTAATTCCCTCTGGATCCAAACTGATGTTGTTTTTATCAGTGTAAATATGATGAGGTGTTTTTTTTTTTTCTCGTGCAGATTTTGCAGATGATGGCGTCATACGTGACGTCATACAGGTGGACACCGCCAACGCCGCCGTGTTGCCATGGTAACAGAAACAGAAGCAGCTGTTGTTGAATGGAAAGAAAAGAACAACTGGTGCTGAGGCTGAAAATAGAGACCATACATTCCACACATGGACGAGTCCACACGGCAACACACTGTCCAGCAGGACGGGACAGGGGGCGTGTCTGTGGGGGACAGGGGGCGTGTCTGTGGGGGACAGGGGGCGTGTCTGTGGCCTACAGGGGGCGTGTCTGTGGCCTACAGGGGGCGTGTCCGTGTGCAAACAGTACATGCCTGAGATACACATTCACACACTGCACACAACAGACACACAAAGGACGACAGGAAGACCAGGACCACAGAGACCAGGACCAGATGAGACCAGGACCAGATGAGACCAGGACCAGATGAGACCAGGACCACAGAGACCAGGACCACAGAGACCAGGACCAGATGAGACCAGGACCACAGAGACCAGGACCACAGAGACCAGGACCAGATGAGACCAGGACCACAGAGACCAGGACCAGATGAGACCAGGACCACAGAGACCAGGACCACAGAGACCAGGACCATATGAGACCAGGACCACGGAGACCAGGACCAGATGAGACCAGGACCACAGAGACCAGGACCAGATGAGACCAGGACCACAGAGACCAGGACCACAGAGACCAGGACCATATGAGACCAGGACCACAGAGACCAGGACCAGATGAGACCAGGACCACAGAGACCAGGACCAGATGAGACCAGGACCACAGAGACCAGGACCACAGAGACCAGGACCAGATGAGACCAGGACCACAAAGACCAGGACCAGATGAGACTAGGACCACAGAGACCAGGACCACAGAGACCAGGACCAGATGAGACCAGGACCACAGAGACCAGGGCCAGATGAGACCAGGACCACAGAGACCAGGTCCACAGAGACCAGGACCAGATGAGACCAGGACCACAGAGACCAGGACCGCAGAGACCAGGACCAGATGAGACCAGGACCACAGAGACCAGGACCAGATGAGACCAGGACCACAGAGACCAGGACCAGATGAGACTAGGACCACAGAGACCAGGACCAGATGAGACCAGGACCACAGAGACCAGGACCAGATGAGACCAGGACCAGGACCAGATGAGACCAGGACCACAAAGACCAGGACCAGATGAGACCAGGACCAAAAAGACCAGGTCCATCGAGACCAGGACCACAAAGACCAGGACCACAGAGACCAGGACCACAGAGACTAGGACCACAAAGATCCAGACCACTGAGACAAGGACCACTGAGAGCAGGACCACAAAGATCAGGACCACAAAGACCAGGACCACAGAGACCAGGACCACTGAAAGCAGGACCAAAAAGACCAGGACCACAGAGACCAGGACCACAAAGATCCAGACCACTGAGACCAGGACCACAGAGACCAGGACCAAAAAGACCAGGACCAAAAAGACCAGGACCACAGAGACCAGGACCACAAAGAACAAATACCGGGACCACATGAGACTACAGAGACCAGAAGGACCAGGACCAGATGAGAAAACGACAAAAATAATTAAACATTAAAAATAAGCAAGAAAAAAGAAAAAAAAAAATCCAAAATGAACAGAAATGACAAAAAAAAGAATAATAAAAAACAAAAAACAAACATGACCAAAAAAAAAAAAAAATGAATATGCAAAAGAAATCACTGAAATAGAACAAAACTGAACAAAATAATGAAGAAAAAGTGATGAATGAAAAAAAATGAACAAAAAGTAACAGAAATGACCCCACATGAGCAGAATAAACAAGAAAAAGAAGAAAATAATGAACCAAACTCCCAAAAATGAACAAACATTACCAAATACAAGAACAAAATATGTAATAAATTAAATAAAAATGACAAAAATGAATAAAAATATTCAACAAAATGATCCAAATAATTTAATGGTTTATTTTCTTCCTTTTCTTTTTATCATGAATTCACTTAAAAACAACACAAACCCACTTCTTTTGCAGCAGGTTTGTGTTAAATCTGAGCTTCATGAACAGAAACCTGACTTTTATCTGATGAACCTCAGCATACACACAATGCACCACCTCCTCCTGCTCCGTTTCCATGACAACGCAGTGAAAACATGAAGCGAAGGCCTGAAGGTTTAATAATAAATGAAGTCATGAGACGCGTTTCAGCTGCTTTAACTCTCATCCATCACATGTGACGCCGTTTTCAGCTCGTCATTAATCACAGCGAATGAAAAGACGACGGCGTTTGGGTAAAAATACGACAACGCCAAAACAGGGAGGAAGAAACGCCACGAGTCTGGAAACACGAAGGAAAAGACGATGGACGACAGAAAATCAGACAGAAAATATGAATTTAACAAAAAGACCATCATCATCTTCATCATCAAGAATCCAACAAAACATCGACTAAAAAACTAAAAACAAACACATTAAAGGTTTAACTAATGTTTAAAAACCTCCAGATATTAAATATTCATGTCAACAAACTGGAATTGAATCAGAATCAGATCATTTGAACAGAAACAGAAAAAAAAAACCGAGTCCAGTTCTTTAATGTGTTCAGTGTAATTCCACAGACAGACACTAGAGGCTGCTCCAAACATAGACTTCATACACTTCTGTGGTCAGATGGTGTTTATGTTGGTTATTGTTTATTCCAGTGTGTGTTGTTGTTGTTTATTGTTTATTCCAATGTGTGTTGTTGTTGTTTATTGTTCATTCCAGTGTGTGTTGTTGTTGTTTATTGTTCATTCCAGTGTGTGTTGTTGTTGTTTATTGTTTATTCCAATGTGTGTTGTTGTTGTTTATTGTTTATTCCAGTGTGTGTTGTTGTTTATTGTTTATTCCAGTGTGCGTTGTTGTTGTTTATTGTTCATTCCAGTGTGTGTTGTTGTTTATTGTTTATTCCAATGTGTGTTGTTGTTGTTTATTGTTTATTCCAATGTGTGTTGTTGTTGTTTATTGTTTATTCCAGTGTGTGTTGTTGTTTATTGTTTATTCCAGTGTGCATTGTTGTTGTTTTTTGTTCATTCCAGTGTGCATTGTTGTTGTTTATTGTTTATTCCAGTGTGTGTGTTGTTGTTGTTTACCTTTTCACATTTTTGACATTAAATATTTGCTTTAATTGGAAACAACATGATGCAACTGTTTTTTCAGACACATTTCTTTTGTTTACATATATAATGTCCTTTTCAGTGGACTTTTTTTCAGTAAAGCTGTAAAACTCGTCCACCACAGACGACAAACGTGAGTTGCTGGATCTCAGGAGGTTAAAGAAGCAATGATAGTGTTTTTTATTTGGACAAATTTGTGCTAAAAAAAAATTGTACTGTTTCCAAAATGTGCATTAAACATAATCATGACTCCGCCCACTTTGTCTTTACAGTGGGTGGCTCCAATCCTCTGACTCCACCCTCTTTTCCAAATACGGTCACTTCTGTTTCCAAAGAATCCAAAACAAATAGCATCGGCTAAACTCGAGGCGTCACAGTGTCCGTCTACAAACCGATAAGTGACGTCACGGAGGCTCCGCCCACTTTCCCTCTCACAGTCAATAATAATAAAATGCATTAAAACGAGCAGAAGGAACTCACAGCGGACGCTTCTGTCGTCGCTCCTGTTCTTTATGTTCAGGCTGTGGTCGTCATGTTCAACCGTCCACACGTCACATGGCCCTGAGTCGCCTGAGGGCGGTCCCTCCTGTTTGGGGGCGGTCCCTCCTGTTTGGGGCGGTCCCTCGTCTGATGATGTGTTTATAGAGCGGCTGTGTTCGCTGCAGCTGGAGGCGAAAATACCAACAGGGTATCATTAAGATGTTCTGTATGAGACGTTTATGATCCGAAGGAAAAGATATTTAACCCTTAAAGACCCACAGCTGTGTGTATGGGTGTGTGTGTGTGTGTGTCCACGTCCAAACCCACTTTATCTATATTTAACCTTTCAGAAGTCATTTATGATCATTTATGATCATTTATGATCATTTTTCAGTGTAAATCAGGTGTTTTCCTGTATTGAATTTACTGATAATTTAGAAGAATATGACGTAAAGATGAAACAAATGTGACAAAAACAACAGAAAAATGACAAAAAACATTAAAAAGGTGTAAAATAAGAAAAGAAAATGATGCAAAACACGTCCCATCCACGTCGTATTTGGTGGATTTTAGCTTTTGCATTGTTTTTTCAAGCAATATATTTTTATTTTCAGTCCCACAGACATGGAATTCTTTTTGTTTGGGAATCGCTGCAGTCTTAAAAACCTACAAGTATTTTTGTGAAGACTTTTCTGCATTTATCATCATTTATTATTGTATTATCTTCTGTGTTTTGCCTTTTTTTTTAGTGTAAATCTTGTTTTTTTCCATATTTAATTCACTGATCATGTAGACGTTCATTAAAACTCACATTAAATTCAAAGGTTATTTTATCAAAACTACTACTAAACTACTAAACTGAAGAAAAAAAATTACTTTTTCAGTCCAGTCTGTCATTAACTGAACATAATTTTCTTAATTTCACTTTTTTTGTTAGTTTTTTTCTTGTCTTTTATTCAGTTTGTGGCTTATTTTGTTCATGTTACTTATTATTTTGTTGATTTATTATTCATTTTTATTAATTTTATTCATATTTTTGGCTGTTTTGTTCATTTTGTTGCTTATTTTGTCCTTTTTTACTTTCTTTTGCTCACTTTTTTCCACATTATTTATTATTTTGTAGTTGTTTTTTTTTTTTTTAAATTGATTTGTGTTCATTTTATCCACTTTCATTGATCCAACTCCGTGGGTTTCACTGGTGAATCAATGTTTCAACTTTTTATTCATTTTATTATTTTACTTGTTTTTATTCATTTTTTTTCTTAAATTTTGTCAGTTTGTGACTTATTTTGTTGATTTATTATAATTCTTTTTCATTTCATTCATCACTTTGGCTGTTTTTGTTAATTTTGTTGCTTATGATATCCTTTATTACTTTCTTTTGCTTATTTTTCCCCCACATTATTTACAATTTTGTAGTTTTTTTTTTTTTAAATTGATTTTTGTTCCTTTTATCCACTGTCATTGATCCAGCTCCACGGGTTCTCTGATTAAAGGTGAATCACAGGCTGGTTCCAGATGTTTTAACCCTTCGGTGAATCAATAAGAACATGAAGAACATAAACTTTGTAGAATCTAAACGTCGACTGGAGGAAACTTTCACCTCTGGGTTTATTTTCAGGAAGAAAACTTTACGACATCAAGTGAAACCCTGTGTTTTTACGAGCCACGAGTTTCCGTCCATAAAACAGAAGCAGGAGGAACAGGATGAAACCGGATGGGGGTGGGGGTCCTGGTGGTGGTGGTGGTGGGGGGGTCGAGCCAACACACTCACACCTGATCCAGTTAAAACGGCAGCCGCTGATTGGTCGATGACATGCAGGTGTGTCATTGCAGACTTTAATCAGATCAGCTTCACAAACAGATTAAAACCAGCACGAGCATGAAGAGGAAACACAGGCTGCAGGAGGAGGAAGTGAGGCATGCTGGGAGATGGAGTCACACTGGGAAACTGCACACAGAGAGCCGCCTTCTGCAGACCACATCAAGTAAGGATCAGCCAAATAACAGCAGAAAAGGAAGGATTAATGCAAGAAAAATGAAGAAAACAAGTGTAAAATAAATGAAAATAAACAAAACGAATGGGAAATGAACAAAATAAATGACAAAAATTAAGAAAATAAGTATTAATTCAACAAAAATGAAGAAAACAAGTGTAAAATAAATGAAAGTAAACAAAATGAATGTGAAATCAACAAAATAAATGACAAAAATTAAAATAAGTGTAAATTTAACAAAAATTAAGAAAACAAGTCTAACACTAATGAAAATAAAGAAAACAAGTATTAAAAACTACATAGGCATCAAAAATAAGCAAAATAAATAAATAAATAAAAAGAAAATAAGTATTAATTCAACAAAAATGAAGAAAATAAGTGTAAATGAAAATAAAGAAAATGAATGGGAAATCAACAAAATAAATGACAAAAATTAAGAAAATAAGTGTAAATTTAACAAAAATTAAGAAAACAAGTCTAACACTAATGAAAATAAAGGAAACAAGTATTAAAAACTACATAGGCATCAAAAATAAGCAAAATAAATAAAAAGAAAATAAGTATTAATTCAACAAAAATGAAGAAAATAAGTGTAAAATAAATGAAAATAAAGAAAATGAATGGGAAATCAACAAAATAAATGACAAAAATTAAGAAAATAAGTGTAAATTTAACAAAAATTAAGAAAACAAGTCTAACACTAATGAAAATAAAGTATGAAAAAACTACATAGGCATCAAAAATAAGCAAAATAAACCAAAAATGAAGAAAATAAGTATTAATTCAACAGAAATACAGAAAACAAGTCTAAAATAAATGAAAATAAACAAATTAAGTATTAAATAAACTAAATAGGCAACAAAAATAAGCAAAAAAAAAAAAAAAAAAAAAAAAGGGGAAAAAAATTAAAAGCAAAAAAAAAAGACAAAAATGAGCAAAATAGACAACATAGATGTGCAAAAACACATTCATCTACCAGAAATGAACAAAAAAAAAATGGAAGGAAATTAGCCTAAAATAAATGAAAATGAATAAAAGAAAATAAGTATTAAATGAATAAATTATGCAACAAAAATGTGCAAAATAAATGACAAAAATGAAGAAAATATTAGATTAACAAAATATGAAACAAAAATGAGCAAAAACACATGAATCCACCAAAAATGAACAAAATAAACAAAAGAAAACACACATTAACTCACTGTAAAATCGTCCGACTGTAAATATCTGTTAATCTGTGAAAAAGTGCAGGTCGTCAGAATTCATTTCTTCTGTTTGTTCCAGATTCATTCACACATCTTAAAACCTTCTTTACGTTGATCATTTAATATTTACCTTGTGTTTCATATGTTTGTAAATGTGTCTTGTTATTTTTTCTGATTAAATAAAGACAAAATAAACAACTGAATAAAACTAAACCAGTGCTGTAAATGTTTTATTTAATTTATGCGACTCATAAATGAAACTGTAAAAGAGTAAAAACACATTATTCATGAGCAGGATTCGACTTTAATGCACTGAGTAAAAAACAACCAATGAGGAGTGAGGATCCGTCAAAGTTGGGTCACATCAGCCAATCAGAACCAACACATGAAAAACTATGAATGATCAATACACATGTGTAAACGTAATAAAAATAAATGAATAAATAAGAATAAGACGTTGGATCACATGATGTAGAATGACCTGCAGCTCCACCTGACGGCGTTTATGATCCGACGGCGCCCTCTGCAGGTTCAACGCATCATTACATCAGAACTTTAAAACAAAAAGAACTACGATAAAACATTCAAATAACTTAATATAAACAGTAAACTGGTCCAAGTGGAGGACGGCAGAACTGACAGACCTCAGACCGGCTCCTAAACACACCACGACCTTTGACCCCAACCATCCTGTCAGACAAAACCCAGGACCGAACAGAGCATGTGCACCAGGTCCAGGTTCAGGTAGATCCGACAAAACGAGAAGAAAACCCCGAGAGACGAAAACCCGATGAGGAGCCAAAGGATCTGAGCGCTGAAGTAGAGAGGAGCCAAACTGGAAAAAAGGGAAAAAAGGAGAAAAAAACAAGAATTAGAGGAAAATATGAGGAAAAAATGACAGGAAAACAGATAAAAAAAACAGGAAAACAGAAAAAATAACAGAAAAAAACAAGAATGAGAAGAAAATACAAGGAAAAAACAAAAGGAAAACAGAAAAAAAAACAAGAACGAGAAGAAAATACGAGGAAAAGATGACGGAAACAGAAAAAACTGAAAAAAATGAATGAGCAGAAAATATGAGTAAAAAAAGGAGAGGTGGAAAAAACAACAGGAAAATGAAAAAACAAAACAAGAATGAGAAAAAAATATAGGAAAAAATGACAGGAAAAATGGAAAAAACAAGTATGAGAAGAAAATGAGGAAAAAACGACAGGAAAACAAAAAAAAAAGAACAGTCAAAGAGAGGTCAGAGGTCATCATCAGGGGTCAGAGGTCATCATCAGGGGTCAGAGGTCATCATCAGAGGTCATCATCAGGGGTCAGAGGTCATCATCAGAGGTCATCATCAGAGGTCAGAGGTCATCATCAGA
Organism: Sphaeramia orbicularis; assembly: GCF_902148855.1. Taxonomy (NCBI): domain Eukaryota; kingdom Metazoa; phylum Chordata; class Actinopteri; order Kurtiformes; family Apogonidae; genus Sphaeramia; species Sphaeramia orbicularis. The sequence goes on from NC_043966.1 coordinate 3,942,798, forward strand.
GGTCATCATCAGAGGTCAGAGGTCATCATCAGAGGTCAGAGGTCATCATCAGGGGTCAGAGATCATCATCAGAGGTCATAGGTCATCATCAGGGGTCAGAGGTCATCATCAGAGGTCATCATCAGGGGTCAGAGGTCAGTGATGTCCTACCGTCCCTGAGGTGACTGTGCGTATCCCCAGAAGTATCGCAGACGTCCGTACAAGTAGAACAGCCCACAAAGAGCAGACGCACCTGGACACAGAACAGAACCAGAACAGAACTGAACCAGGTCCATGATTGTTTATGTCACTGTTTATGTTTTTGTTTATTTACTGATTTGTTTAAAATCTGTTTCGTTAATTTTTGCTGAGGTTCAATTTTGTTCAGTTTTCTTAATTTTTTATCATTACTTTGCTTTTTTTTCATATTTTGTTCGTTTTCATTCAACTCTGAATTCCATGAAATTAGATCAAAACTAAATTTGTTCTCAAAGAGATTTAATGGTTCAAATAAATCTGATTTAATTATTTTTATTGATCTACTTCTATTTTAGTCTCATGGTCCTCGTCAGTTAATACAGTCTGAGGTCACAGGGGTCATGTGAGGTCACAGGGGTCATGTGAGGTCACAGGGGTCATGTGAGGTCATGTGACTCCACCTTCGCTGAAGAAGACTCCACTGGTCCACAGCGCGGTGATGAAGATGGGGAAATACTCGGAGCAGTTGGCTCTGACAGGAGAAAACACGGAACCGGATTAGAACCACGGCATCATCTGTTACTATGGCAACGGGAGCGGTTCACCCTCAAAAGCCCAGGACTGTGTTCTGGATTCAGCCTCATGTTTTTCTTCTGTTTTAGTGTCAGTTTGTATCAGAAAGTTTGTTTTTTTATTTGGAAATTCAGTGTTTTCAGATTCCAGACGACTGTTCATCCATAAAAGGACGTTAAACTCCTTTATTCGACCGTTTTCGCAGCTGTATTCATGTACGTTCATGAACAGACCCAATGACACAAACCTTTGTCATAAACTACACTTATCTGTTTCATCTGACTTCATTAAACAGACGTGTTCAGTTCAGACCTCTGAAGGTTAAAAACAGACTGAATAAACCATCAGGACGTAGATCCAGTTCACAGAGATTCCACTGTTTGTCCCAAAAAAATTACAATCGGACTTTCAAAATAATTAATCCCTCTAAATGCTATTTCAGGGTTTGAAACTATAACTTCTTACCTCCATCTTACACAAAACCCCATTTAATTTCCTTCAGTGTTCACAGACAAACGTGGGCTTGAATGGAAAAACCAACATGACACACTTGTGTTTTGAACCCATTTATTATAAATAAGGGGAAAGTTGAGCTCAGATGGACGATGGAAAAGAGATGAGTGTCCCATCACTTACTTTGATCAGTTCTGTCACTAAAATCCAAGTTTATTAAAACCTCAGGCACATTTCGTTTGGGGGTTTTGTGTCGTTATTTGATGCAGATTTGGTCGTAATGACACGAAACTTAAAGAACGAACTTCACAAATATAAAAATAACTGTAAGCCGAAGTTTAACAGGATCAGATAAAGGATCAGTAAGTAAAACGACAACATCATTTCCACTTAAATAAACCCGACTGTGACCTCACCACTAGATGGCACTAAATCACACGCACCGCTCCATTCAAACCAACAGGTGTCAAAGCCCCGCCCCTCCCTCAGGCCCCGCCCCCTCAGACTGACTGTGCTCTGAAAATCCTCTCGAACGCCGGCGGTCCAGACGTGGCAGGGGGCGCCACCGAGTACTTCCTCCGAGCGTAGATCACCTGCAGAGAGAATACGCTGCAAAAGATGCAAACGTGAAATTAAAACCACGAAGCGGAACAAACACATGGATTCTTATTTCATTTATTTATCGGAATTTTAGTAAAAACAGACGATTTTATACGTTTGAGTTCTGTTTCGACTGCAGTAAAATAAGGCATGTACAGATCATTTGCATATATCATCTCATTTATATTTTTTACTTATTATTTCAATTATGTCATATTTTGATTCTTTATTTCTTTTTTGTGTATTGTTTATTTCTGCCATTTTTGGCTTCTGTCCTCTTCTGCACAATGTTACTTAAATGATTTTTTTTTTTTTTTAATTCTTGTTTGTGATGTGCAAATAAATAAATACTAAATACATATGTTTGTATAAGGATGTATATATATGTCATGTTGCATTTTATTTTATTTTTAAATATTTATTTTATTCAAGAAAGGAAAAACTATATATGATGCATTTTAGATACAGTGTCTTGAATTGTTTTTCTTAGTTTAACCAAATCCCCTCCCACCCACGTACATAAAAAACTACCACTAAACATGAAACAAAACAACAACAAAAAGGGTGTGGGCACAATATTATAAATCATGGCATGGGTAAATTAAATAATAATTAAATAATGTTGCATTTTATTTGTGTGTGTGTGTACTATATATATATATATATATATATATATATATGCTTTTTTTGTTTGTGATCTTTTGTACTTCTGTTTAACTTACACTTTTACAAACTCTGTTCCATTTTTATTGTCCATGAGGATAGGTGGCTTATTTTGTCATTTTTTTCTGCTCTGTTCTGTATAGAAACAACAGTTTTTATTGCCTTGACATCTTTTTGCATTATTGCTGTAAAAAAACCATAGAACTTAAAAAAAAAAAAAAAAAAAAAAATCCTATTTATATCTAGAATATTGGAGAAAAAAAACTTTTTTGTGTTAAAAAAAATTGCTGTTTACATTACAAACGTGGTATTTAAAAGGTTAAAAAATATGACATTGATTGAATATTTGGGGGTTTTTTTCCCTCCAGTGTTCTGTATAAAAACAATTTTTATTGCCTTGACATCTTTTTGCATTATTGCTGTAAAAAACAATAAAAATAACTTTGAAAAAAAAACAAAACAAAAAATGTAATACAATTTATATGTAGAATACTGGGGGAAAAAAACCCAAACTTTTTTGCGTCAAAAATATGCTTTGTTTACATTACAAACACGGTATTTAAAGGGTTAAAAAATATGACGTTTATTGAATATTTGGTATTTTTGTTTGTGGCTCAAGTTGATCAAATACAAAAAAAAAAAAATATAAAAAAACAAGTAAAACCAACTGTCCGACAAACATTTTAACGTTAGTACGAGCATAGATTCTGTGTTTAATGAAAGGGACAGTTTGGGGACAACCCAGGGTAAACGTCCCATCATTCTCCGTGGACGTGTGTGGTTTTATGTGTCCTCTACGTCCTGAACCGTTGGATTTCTGCTTTTATTACATGTGAATGAAAACATGAAGCAGCTGCAGTGTCACATGGAGCAAAGTTCACTGAGAGTCGGACTAAATGTAAATGTGGTGCGTTCAGTGTCATCTGTTTGGAGCAGAAATATCACGTTCATCACAGAAAAAAACAAAAAAACAAACCCTTTCAGATTCTACAACTCCTGTTTTTATCAACGACTTCAAACAGACTCAGAAACAGCATTTACAGTTTAAATTTTAACAAGTGGTCTTTACTGATAAGATTCAACATATAGAACATAATTAAATCTGCAGGAAGTTCTGATGCTTGTAGAAATGTTTAAAAACAGAAAAAACAAAAACAGAATGAATATAATAAGAATAAAAAGTACATATAAGAAACATGAAGTTTTGATATATTAAATATGAATAAAATAAGAGGATGAAACATAAAAATAACCACAGATGTAAATAAATTAAATGTTTCTAAATGAGTAAAAACCAACAAAGTGATTTAAAGCTGATAAACAGAACGCAGGAGGATGTTTGTGGATATTTCCCATGATGCACTGCGTCTCTCACCTTGTTCAAGCAGAGCCATGACGGTGACGGCGCCGATGCAGACCGCCTCCATGTCTGAGCGACGACCTGAACAGACTGAGCAGACGGGAAAACGCAGGCGGAGGGTACCTGCAGGGGGTGGGGCCCGGAGCAACAGGGGGCGGGCTCACCTAGGGGTTGGGGCGGGGCCATGGGGTTTCCTGTACACAGTTCTGAGGTCAGTTTAAAACACCGGTCATCAGAATGATCCATGTGGGGCATTTATTCACACATTTTCTGTAAAAATTGATGTTTTCTGAAAGTTTGGACTTTTAATGAATCATTTAAAGGTTGTAAAAGAGTTAATGTGGGTTTTGTACTGATTTAACCCCAGGATGAATATTTACAGTGGATTTTAGACTTGAATACTGTCTGTTTTACTGGAAGGTGGGAGATAAAACAGTGAGGTTCAAAAATGTTTTTCAAGTATCAATTTCCATGTACGAGTTTAAATTTTGTATCATATTTGATCCATCAGGTCTCAATGCTCAAATATTATTATTTTTGAACAAACAAAAACATAATAGAACACAAACATGTCGAACAAATTGGTAATTCCTTTTCTAAATGGTCCCAGTTCTTCCTCATTAATGTCAGTCTTGTAGTGTCACTAAAGGCCTCTGGTGAATGAACTCCTCCCCCTGGTGGATTATCTGTGTATTGCATGTATCTAATTGTATACATCTGGTTTTACAAGAAAAAAAAAACATCACACTGATCATGTAGAGGGCTTCAAAACTCATGTATCAAACATGATACATTTGGTGTTATAGGGTTAAATAAAAGACAAAATGAAAAATAAACACATTTAGAGCTAAAGAAAAGAATAAAGTCAAACATGAAAAGCTGCATTTTCAACACTATTTAATTGACTAAATTCTTATTTTGCTGTTATTTTTTCAGGTTTGTGCTTCAGATCAGATGCTAAAATGCTTCTTTGTTGATTCAGACGATAAAACTGAATCTAATCAAAAGCTTTGATCATTTGGAACAGTTCAGCTTCTCACTATGTTCAGATGCATGTAAATGTGTCCACATGTGACCTGTATCTGATCTGTTACAGTCTGAACGCACGAATCTGACCCAGACCACTTTCATATGTGGTCCTGAATCTGACCCAGACCACTTTCATATGTGGTCCTAAATCTGACCCAGACCACTTTCATATGTGGTCCTAAATCTGACCCAGACCACTTTCATATGTGGTCCTAAATCTGATACAGATCTGATATTTTGCAGTGTGACTTCAGTCTGAACGTCCAGGTCGCATTTATCCGACCTTTACGTCATTGAAATGCGACAAACGTCAAAATTGTGCGAACCTGGGAGTGTCAGTTCCATAAACACAGTGTGTGTCTGCGTGGTCCCGTATTCCATCAGGACCTCTTTAGTGCATGTGGGTCACTTCAGGGTCACATTCAGTTCAGACTCAAAACTGATAGAAGTCGCATTTAATGTAGAATATGAATGAACACACACAAAAAAATCGGATTTCACCACAAAATCCGAATTATGCATTAAGACCTGCTGTGTGAACGGACTCTTTGTCAGAACCATGAGCTGATCGTCAGTTTTACGTCACATTAACACAAACCCTCTTCTAAACTCCATTTTCTGAAGCTCTGTTTTTATTTTCACATATTAAAGGGTTAATAAACCATGAGACAGTCATCGTCATGGAAACCACCCACTGAAAGACGACACAAACACCCAGATGAAGTTGTTTCTAAAGAACTATATTTACATAATACTCTTGTTTTACAGAGAACCATATCAAAAGTATAAAATACTTACAAAAACATCCGCTGCAATATATAAAAATAACATCTATCTTCTCCAGATCATTAGGAAAGGCTTACATACAAAAAATATATTTATAGACATTTACACAGAGCCCGTTCACAACAGTTAGAACCAGACAAACCCAGAGGATGATGGGTAGGCGGGAGATGAGCGGCGGCGAGTTGGAATGGACGCCAGAATCAGAACAGGACGAACGGGACACGAGCAAGCCAGCGTTCTGGAGACAAACGGTACAGTAGATACAGGAAGACGGGGAAATCTGCCCGGCAACAGGAAGTCTGAGCTCTGACTGGTCAAAATGAGCTGGAAAGTTAAATTATCAAACTGGAAATCGAATATGATGCTCTTAAGGTCAGATTAAAGACGCTCGGTCACTTCAGGCGGACATTGAACGATGCTGGGAGATAAAACGACCATATTTGAATATTCATTATGATTATTCCGTCAGTTAACCCTCCGGTGTCCCGCCCACACAGGCCCTTTAACCACCAAAAGCATGTAATCTGTGCAGAGCGGTGGTAATGTCAAGGATTTTACATGAAGTTTGTTTTTAATTTTTTTTTTCCTTTTTTTTGTGTATTTCATCAACTTGAGCCACAAACAAAAATACCAAATAATCTTTTAAATGCCATGTTTGTCATGCAAAAACAAAAACAAAAAAAATCTCAGTTCACTACATCCTGTCATCTGTGAGTGATTCACACCGACACTGGTTCATATTATTATTTTTGGTTCTAGGTCAAATGTTAAATGTTCAGTGTGTCAGTGTGTATTTTGTGCTCACATGGCAGAAGGGTGTTAGTGTAGGAATTTAACACTGTTTATTATGGGATGGTTTTAATGGATGGATCGGAATTTAAAAATCATGAAAAAAAAATGAACAACTTTTGAATTCTGACCCGAAACAAATTGTGAAAATACTGACCTTTTATGTCCTGAAGTGTAAAGTGTGTTTAATACGCTCACCTGGACACCGGAGGGTTAAATGGTGTATAATGTCACATTTGGCAGATCTTGGCTCTGAGAACAGATTTTTGGGACAATAATGGATAATCATTCTTACTAATACTTGGAATCGAACCCAGTTGTGCCTTCAGTATTTTCAGATTCACTCATTATTCTTCCGTCGCGTTGTTAATCTGTGTTTTCTCTTATAAACTCGTCACCACTCAGAGTTAAAGCCAAAGGTTCGGAGTCAAACCAAAGCCTCTGAGTCTCTGGTGATGCAGCGGAGTTTAGTCTAAGACCAGTTGGACCAGGATGAGCAGTTCAGAACCTTTAGACGTGGTTCTGAAGCAGACAGCCCTCAGCTTTTATAAACTAACCTTCATTTTCTGAGGGAACCAACAGCAGAATGAACCCACCAGCGCACACAGATGAACATGTGACTCAGTAAAAGGACCAGGTTCTGTGGGGTTTTTTTTTTAACGTTCTACTGAAATTACATTTTAATCTCAATAAATATCAGAACCGGCTCTGACACGGTGTCATTTTTGAGCCCGAAATAAGTAAAATCGTTGATCTGCGGCCTTAAAGAGACTCGAGGTGACGCTGCGTCGACGCGGTTTTCATTTAATAAGGACGACTGAACCCGTCCTGAGCTGAAGACGCCGGTCCAAGCGTGGAGCTGAGGATGAGGATGAGGATGAGGATGATGAGGAGGAGTTTAATGCTTCATCGTTGGGTTGACGTCCGGTCTGTGCTTCAGTGCTTCTCAGTTCATTTTATTTCTGTAACTTCAGCATTTACTGTCGGCGGCGACGAAGACGTTTCAGTGCAGCTCAGGCTCTTTACGGTTTCAACCAGACGACGAAAACACCAGTGGATCCTGCACCGGTGGACAGAACCTCCATCAGAACCGGACCATGGCACCGCTTCTGCACCATTTAAGTTCATGAACCCTCCGGTGTCCAGGTGAGCGTATTAAACACACCTCACACTTCCTGTGATTAAAGGTCGTTATTTTACACTATTTGTTTTAGGCCTGAATTCAAAAGTTGTTCATTTTTGCCCAATTTTTAAAATTCTGATCCATCCACTAAAACCATCCCATAATAAACAGTGTTAAATTCAACACCCTTCCATTAAGTGCGTTCAAAATACACAATGACATTTAACACTTGACCTAGAACCAAAAATAATAATAATATGAACTAATGTTGGTGTTAATTATTGACATGTGACAAGATGAAAAAATAAAACCTAACTAATATAATCTATATGTAGAATAGTGGGGGGAAAAGACTTTGCATAAAAAATATGCTTTGTTAATGTCACAAACATAACATTTAAAGAGTTAAATATGACAGTTATTGAGTATTTGGTATTTTTCTTCATGGCTGAAGTTGATGAAAAACAAAACAAAAAAAAAAAAAGGAAAAAAGTTCATCAACTGTATGAAAAGTATTTTCACATTAGTACGACTGTGCAGATTATGCTCTTTTGGTGTTCAGGAAGGGGCGGGGCCTTTGTGGGTGTGATACCGGAGGGTCGATGACACAAACTAACTGCTGCTGTTTAGAATCACTGATATTTTGTGCACCTGAAGTTTCCGTCCTTCATCCTGATAAAAGCCCCTGAACAAACACCGCTGGTTTCATGTGTGGGATCTGAGTTCACAACAATAATCACTGACTGGACTGCAGCTCATTTCCATCCACAAACACAGCCCTGTATTGTTGAAGTCCATTTGAATGTTCGTGTCATTTTCCGTCACGTATGAAAATCAATGTGTGTAGTGGTGTTGGTTTGGCATCGTGTCGGTTTGTTCGTCTGCGTGGACTTCGAGTCAATGGAAACACAGACGGGACTTTAAAGGTTCTATGTCAGATCTGCTCCAGTTAAAGTTTAAATTAAACGACAAATTGCTTTCATTCAAACGTCTGTTGAGGACTGGGTCCAATCATGTTTCACAGATCTGAGAAATTAAGGCCATTATATTCAGTGATTGAACGTGTTTAAAGAGGTGAACGTTGTCTAATCTACATTAGAACCAGTTATGGAACAGTTAGTTCTGACTGTTGGAATTCATTTGAAGATCTGTGTAAATATTTGACATTTTCAGATGTGTTTGGTCTGAATTAAAGCAAAAAAAAAGATGTACGCAATTTCTAGGGGTGTAAGAAAATATCAGTTCTGCAATATATTGCGATATTTCATTTCATGATACCGTATTGATATTAAAAAGTACTGCATCGATATTTTAGGTAATTATTTAAATGCAGATATTGTGGAGGTTCATTTTTGTTTTTTGGTTTTCTTTTTTGTTTATATTTTATTTATTATTATTTAACACCGTTTTATTAAATAATGGTTATTTGAAGCATCCTACAGCACTTTTTACTGTCTCAGAGGCAGGTGTTCGTTCCTTTGGAAACTAGGAGAATTAGAAACATTCTGTGATATAACATTAGGTCCTGTTCTGATCAAATAAAAATGTGTTTAGATTTGTACATATTTGTGGTGTAATTTAATTCTTCCAGGAAATAATCTTAAAAAAAAAAAAAAAATGCATTTTTAACAGCATCATGATATATCGCGATATGTCGTATTGTGATCCTAGTATTGTGATTTGTATCGTATCTCCAGGAAATTGCCAAAACACACCCCTAGTCATTTCCGATCAGACAAACCCAGAATAAACTACATTTTCACATGTTTCTAAGGGCGTTTTCACACTGCGTACCTGAGTCTGTACTGTACTTGGGTACGTTCACACCTTTCTGCTGATGTTGCGTTCACATGTACCCGAGTACCGGTGGGTGTTACAGGTCGAAACAGTAGGTGGCGCTGTGGAAGGAAGTCTGTCACGATCCAACAAATGCGAAAGTTAGAAGAAGACAAACCCTTATGTCATCAACGGAGCGACTGGTCGGTTCTTTTGTCTACAACGGTGGTCATACTGTTCTATCTGTTCTCCTGTTTGAGGTAAAGAGAAGCAGAGCCACCATCGTTGTCTCTGATCTATCACCCAGTGGTTCGGTCGGTAAAACGAGCCCACGCTGTGCAGGTCCGAGGCTTTTTCAGGAGACAGGAGCAGCGTCTATGGTGTCATGTTGATTAGGTCACTTCCGTTGTCAGACTGGTGATTAGGTCACATTCACACGACAACGTAAAATCCACCGGAGTCCACACAGTCCAGACCCAGGTCTACCTTCTCAGCTGGACTCTGGTCCGGTACTGGACCACGGAACGGTTGCATTCACATGGATCAAATTAAGTGGACTCAGGTATGCAGTGTGAAAGCGCCCTAAACCTCTCGTGTTGGTGTTTATGTTGGATTTAGTTTTTTTTTTTGGTGTTTGCTGACTACGTTTGTGAGCTACAGGATGAGATGCTGAGGCTGTAGAAGAGGCTTCTGTCCTTCACAGTTTATGACGGATGGACACAACAGTAGAAATAACATCAGCGAATGTTAAAAAACACAAACTGGACTCTAACGTGCAGATCTTCCATAGCTGACCTTTAAAACCACCAAAGTGTTGAGATAATGAACGTCAAAGCGACAGAATCTCAGTTTTTCTCCACAGTATTTGAAAGTAAATAATTTCCTGCATTAATTCTGTGTTCGCTGAAACCCTCTGGACCAATGAGAGCACCGGGGGGGCGTGGCCTCCTCAGAATGATGTTTTTTGTAAATTTGGCGTTCACTCCATCAGGACTTTAAATCTTTTTCAGGTCGTTTATAACACGTCAAACATTGGTCGAACTCTTCCTACTTATATTAAACTAATATTAAACTGAAATCATCCAGTTATTCCTGTTTTTTTGACGTTTCTACAAACTCTGAAGGATTATTTCACACCAGTCGGTTTGTCAAGATGATCTGAGCATCAGCTGTTTGATACTAAACCATGTAAAACTGTGCAGATGATTATGTTGTAGCTGAACTGTGATGTGGGCGGGGCTTATCTCCACCAGGTCTAATGGGCGGTGACTTTTCTAATATTAAACTGTTACATTTAGAAACAGATTCTGCTGTTTTCTCTGATTCTACAGGTCCGTTTCCTGGACTCCATGAATCTACAGGTGCAGAAACGCTCGGAGGCTCATGACGCGGTGCAGGGGTTTCTGGGTAAAATCGTCTGGTTTTCCTGGATACGTTTCACTTCCAGTTTTTACCAGAGTTCGAACCGCTTGCATTTCAACTCGAACTAACTCACGTCGTTGCAAACTACAAGACGTGAAAACGCAGCGTCGCTGGCCCGAGTGGCGGTCGGCGTCATGTTTTCGGACGCGGCGGCCGATTCGGAGGGAAGGCTCCGCCACTGCCGCTAGTGGTGGCTGGCCAACAGTTCGTCCAGGTCGTCCATCCACTCCTGCGTGCTCTGTCCCTTCAGCAGCGAATCCACCAGCTCGCTCTCCTCGGCGAAGCTCCCCGACGCCACATTGTAACCACATGACAGCTGCTGCTGCTGCTGATTGGCAGTCCGGCTCACCTGGTATCCTTGGTTACACTGCATCCCCGGCCGCCCGCTGCCGCCCTGTGGCGGCTGTCCGAAGGCAGCCAGGTCAGGCAGGACGGCCTGGTTCTGATTGGCCGCCTGCTGCTGCTGGGCGTTGGGGGGCGCCCTCTGCTGGGCCATGTTCGCCTGCATCATCTGCTGTTGGTTCATGGCTGCCATTGGACGGCCATTGGGGTTGAAGGGGGCGCCGCCGGGGGCCATCTTAGGAATGCGAGGCTGCTGCTGCTGCATGTGGAAAGGCTGGTTGTTGAACGGCGCCATGCCGGTGTTGGAAGAAGGTGGCTGCTGCCAGGCGGCATTCATGCTGTTGGACATGGTGCTGGGCATGCGGGCGGCGGCAGCAGCGAGCTGCTGCTGCTTCAACATGGCGGCGTTGGGCTGTGACTTCAGATGCTGCTGCTGGAGGAGCTGCTGCCTGTAGGGGGCGCCGCTCATGGGGCCCATGGGCTGCCGCTGCAGGCCGGCCTGCTGAGCGGTGTGCGCCGGGTGGTTGGGGTGGAGGTTCATGTTGTTGTAGATCACCTGCTGGATGTCCACGCCAGACCCGCCCCCTCCGCCGCCGCCACATGACTGCAGGCTCAGATCGGCCTGAGACGCTGCTGCAGAAGGCGGAGCCACACCGGCCGCAGGACCGCCACCCTGGCCCATGTTCATTCCCATCATACCTTGGGTCTGAGGGAACATGCGGGATCCGGGGGCGGGGCCTCCCATGGAGCCAACATTGCCCATTGGCTGAGAAGAAGCTGTGAACAAACAACAACAACAAGTCACAAACAAACATGAAGCTGAGGCTGGAATGGACTCAGTGTTTGAGTCCAGTCACATGGTTTTATTTACACTGAACTGTGACGGTGACCGAGATTCATCTGTTGATCCGTCAAACTAAACCTAAAACTAAATTAAACTTAAACTAAAACTAAACTAAACCCTAAACTAAACTGAACCAAACCCAACTAAGCCTAAAGGCTGAGACACATTTAACTACAGTTTCTTGGTTTTCAGTTGGACCTCTTACCAACTGTATTCACTGATTATTAAACCCTGCTGTAGATTCAAACCTACTGACTCGTGCAATACTAAGTCTGTTCATTTTATTAAACATATTCTACTTTCATTTGATCCAGTTATAAACTGTGTTTGCAGTTGATGTAAATGAACTCATGTACATATCACCTCTAAATACATGATCATGAACCTGTTCCTTTACAAATATTCTTAGACGATGAGTACTAACGGCGTCCTTTTACGTGTGTTTTTAATAAACACCTGTGGTTTGACATGTAAATGATGACTCAGACATATTAGTGCACTGATGCCGATCAGAACCAGTCCAGTTACTATTATTTTCCAGTCAAATGAGCATCATTTGTTTATATTTATTTACAGACAAAGCCTCGTTTGTCCTGATGGACACAACAACCGTCTGTCCCCTTCATTAATAACTGTTTTATTCTTTATGTCTCAGTGAAACCTGAGGAGCTGACAGCGCTGTGACCTCCTAAAAGAGGACGGTCTTTTCAGGACCAGTGAAACTAATCTGCTAATCTTCATACTCATCTTCACACACTCAGGGTTTTGTGTGCGGTGGCGTTCCCACACATATTGGATGATGGACGAGTCTGCGTCCCACTGATCCGTCTCATCCTCAGTGTCGACTATTTCAGATTCAGAATTTGTGGATTATAAAACAGATCCTTTAATGTCGCATTTAAGGAGAATTATTGACCTGCTGCTGAACGTATCTACAAACACCAGTAGAACCCAGGTTTACAGATCTGTCACATGTAGATAAGGTTTACAGACGCTGAAGACAGAGACGCTCATATGTGACACTGTCCACAGAACACACAGGTTTGCTTGTTTTGAGGTGGACGTCGACCCGTAGGCCTGCTCTATGCCGTCTTTTCGTACCTGTAAACTGGTTGACTGGTGGTTGTGGGAAGGGGTTCTGATTGGCTGGTTGACCCGGTTGGTCCTGGTACTGAGGCGGAGGTCTGGACAGGTGTCTCTTCAGCTGCTGGTCCTGCTGCCGCTGCTTCTCCTGAAACAAGAGTCGGGAAAGCAGATGTAAAAAAATAGGACAGATGACCCTGTATGTCAGAGTCAGGTTTTATCAGGTTCTATGTGGATCAGAACCAGTTGAATGTGTGAGGTTGTCAGGTTCTGTTCTATGTTCCAGTCCTGTGGTCTGGATGCACATCAATCTAACTATAGAAGTGGGCGGGACTTTCACTGGACTTCAACTCATCCAATCACAGTCCATATATGACTTCTATCAGTGATCAACAGGAACTAGACTGATGTCTGGAACCATTTACATGTTATAAACCATCCAAATATGGACCAGTAGAAGGAAAGGAACATTCAGAATATTTAGAAAATTTGTTAAAAATTCAAAAACCTAAATTTCTGAAAACTCTGAACAAACTTAGTAGACATTGTCCCAAGGAAACTACATAATTAAAAAAACAAATGAATCCAACCGGTAGTTTTGGAGAAGTAGATTGTTGAAATGCAGACATTGGTGACCTTGTGTTTGACCCATCAAGGTCACTCAAGGTCAAAGGTCATGGACCCAACTCCAAGTCCATAGATGACTTCTATCAGTGATAGTAACTAGATTGATATCTGTATCCATTTACATGCTATAAACCATCAAAAATATGGACCAGTATAAAGAAAGGAACATTTGAAATATTTCAGAAATTGGTCAAAAATTCAAAAACCAAAATTTCTCAAAATCGTGAACAAACTTTGTAGACATTATCCCAAGGAATAAACATATAAAATTTGAAATTAATGCGAGCAGCAGTTTTTGTCAGAGAAGGTGTTTGAAGGAATTGCTGACGAAGACGATGAAAGCAGTTCTCAGGCTTTTACAGTGAGGTCAAAGCTCAAAGGATGACATGGAAAAGTGAGAGAACACAGCTTTTTTGGCAGAATTTTCCCAAACTGCAGAACACAACGGCCCGATCTGATATCTGAAACTAGCAAAGAAAACAGACAAAACACCAAAACATCCAAAGGGGAGGATGTTTTGTTTCAGTTCTGTGTGAATGTGGGTCTGGTTCCTGGACGACTGTCACTGGACACACACACACACACACACACACACACACACACACACACACACACCTCATAACCTAATAACAGATCAGAAAAACCAGATTAACATGTCACTTTAATCCTGTTTCCTTTTCAAATATCAATGCTTTGATTGTATGTATTTTAGACTCATCTCTGCGTCTAACTGAAAAGTGTAAACTCATACTTTCTGAATCAGTGCTTTATAGAACAGAAAATATTAGAACAGGAAGGTACTTTGATATTTTGTAGACCAGAGGTGTCAAACATGCGGCCCGTGGGCCAAAACCGGCCCGTGGGATGAATTTGTGAAACACAAAAATTACACTGAAGATATTAACAATCAACGATGTTAAAGTCATTTTATTTCAGGTTCCACATTCAGACCCATATAATCTAAAGTAGATCAGAACCAGTCAAATAATAACAGAATGACCCAGAAATAATGACAGTTCTAAATGTTTGATTTAGTTTAAATGGTAAAATTGCTTAAATTTTTTTATTTCTTTTACAAACTATCTTTTCACAAACAACCATCAACAACCTGAACGTCTGAAGACAAATCGGTGTAATTGGACTGGTTCTGTCTGTTATTAAATGTTCTGTGTGTTTGATCCACTGTGATCTGTACGTTCTAATGTACATGTAGAAATGAGGCTTAATATTGTTAAAACGACACTTATTTTTCATAAGAAATTTCAAGTTGTTCACATTATTTTAAAGGATAGTTTGTACATTTAAATGTTGTCATGAAGTAAATGGAGTTTTTTCACTGAAAAACAAAGAAAAGTTTAGAGTTGTCATTATTTATAGGGTATTCTGTTATTATTGGACTGGTCCGACCCACTGAATGTGGAACCTGAACTAAAATGACTTTGACATCCCAGTTGTAGACCAACACTACCAACAATAATAATGTTTTTCTTTTTTGTTTTAAAGTTCAGTGTTGATTGATGAGCTGTGTCTTTATTTGAAGGTCAAACATGGACAAACTCGACTGCTGAATGAGGTCAAATATCCCTGTAGAGTTTGTATTAGTCTGTTCCTCTGGTTATAGCTCCCTCTGCTGGTGAACAGAAGGTACTTTTATCTTTTTTTTTTTCTTCACAGAAACCACTCATACCACTGCACTTTTCTGCTGCTTTTTGAATCAATGGTTCCTGTTTTCGAAACATTGCATCACTGAGCCTCGTCGTCACTCTGAAGGTCATTTTTTACCAACTGATGTCAGATTTTACTGTGGGTATTTTCAGTGTAAGTAGTTGAGATGTAATGCCATAATAACCTGTAAAAAAATGTCAAATCAAAAAAATTGGAACATGAACCTTAAATTTATTAAGAAAAATAAGTCTAATTTTAACAATATTAGACTTTATCTCGTCTTTACTGTTAATATTTGAGTTTAGTCTTTGCATTTCACCAACTCACCCCTGACCCAGACTGGACCCTTTGGTGGGGCAGGACTGGACCCTTTGGTGGGCCGGTACTGGCCTGTGGGCCTTATGTTTGACAGCCCAGATCTAGACGGTGTTTGTGTCTTACCTGTTCCATGAGCTGCTGCCTCTGCTGAATGTACTGCTGCTGTTTCTGCTGTTCCAGGATCTGTCTCTGTTGCTGCTGTTGTTGCTGTTGCTTTAGAGCCGCCGCCACCGCTGCTTGGTTGCTCAGGTACGCTGCGTTGCCATGGTTACCTGCCATGGCGTTGGCTCCCGGCTGAGCCGCCATGGCGTTGCTTCCAGGCGCAGACGGCATGCTGTTGGCGGCGCCTGGACCGTGAGGAGGAGCCGGGTACGAGTTCTGGTCCTGTTGGAAACAATGAGTCGCAATGTACATGAAGGTTTGAGTACAGGTGAGTACAACTGTGTACAGGTGTGTACAGGTGAGTACAACTGTGTACAGGTGTGTACAGGTGAGTAGAACTGTATACAGGTATGTACCGGTGTATACAGGTCAGTACAGGTGAGTACAACTGTGTACAGGTGTATACAGGTGTGTACAGGTGAGTACAACTGTGTACAGGTGTATACAGGTGTGTACAGGTGAGTACAACTGTATACAGGTATGTACCGGTGTATACAGGTCAGTACAGGTGAGTACAACTGTGTACAGGTGTATACAGGTGTGTACAGGTGAGTACAACTGTGTACAGGTGTATACAGGTGTGTACAGGTGAGTACAACTGTATACAGGTATGTACCGGTGTATACAGGTCAGTACAGGTGAGTACAGGTGAGTACAACTGTGTACAGGTGTATACAGGTGTGTACAGGTGAGTACAACTGTGTACAGGTGTATACAGGTGTGTACAGGTGAGTACAACTGTATACAGGTATGTACCGGTGTATACAGGTCAGTACAGGTGAGTACAACTGTGTACAGTGTATACAGGTGTGTACAGGTGTATACAACTGTGTACAGGTGAGTACAGGTGTATACAGGTGAGTACAGGTGTATACAGGTGAGTACAACTGTGTACAGGTGTGTACAGGTGTATACAGGTGAGTACAACTGTGTACAGGTGTATACAGGTGTGTACAGGTGTATACAACTGTGTACAGGTGTATACAGGTGTGTACAGGTGAGTACAGGTGTATACAGGTGAGTACAGGTGTATACAGGTGAGTACAACTGTGTACAGGTGAGTACAGGTGTATACAGGTGAGTACAACTGTGTACAGGTGTGTACAGGTGAGTACAGGTGTATACAGGTGAGTACAACTGTGTACAGGTGTGTACAGGTGAGTACAGGTGAGTACAACTGTGTACAGGTGAGTACAGGTGTATACAGGTGAGTACAACTGTGTACAGGTGTGTACAGGTGTGTACAGGTGAGTACAGGTGCATACAGGTGAGTACAACTGTGTACAGGTGAGTACAGGTGTATACAGGTGAGTACAACTGTGTACAGGTGTGTACAGGTGAGTACAACTGTGTACAGGTGTGTACAGGTGAGTACAGGTGCATACAGGTGAGTACAACTGTGTACAGGTGACCTCACACATCACATGGAAACCGTATATTAAACAGCTTTTCACTGTAAAGAAACATTATTTATTAACTCTAACACTACTAGAAGTACTCTAGATTATTTTCCGTGTCGATTAGCATATTTTTTTTCTGATAAATCAAATACTTTGGTAACAAATTTGTCACATCTTTTGTTAAAAACCAAATAAACACAGTTTCAGTTTAGAACCAGACTATTTTTATGTTATTATAAAAGGTGTCCCTATAGTCTGGACACAGGAATCTTATTAATTATATTTATTTTCTTAATTTTGAGTCAATCTTGCATCAACCTTTGAATCACAAATGATGGAAATCATAGATGTTATTTGTTAATATTCCAGTTGAACAAAATGTTGACGGTTTTCTTTCTTGAAAATCAGCATTTTTACATCCTGTAGAATGTTTCTGAACTTTGGTTTCTTTGTGGTTCACCATTTCTTTCTTTATCTCTATCAGTGAACTTTCTATTAAGGTTCATCTTATAAACCAGAGAATATTCACATTTAATAAACCGTATTCAGAACAGTCTCACTGTTACTTGAACTGAACATTCACAGGTAAACCAGCGCCCCCTAGAGGCTGCTGTGGTTGTTACAGGTGGACAGAACGAACAGGTTTAACCACATTCAGGACATTAAACCTGAGAGAAAATACCAGGAATCACCCAAAAAAAACAAAACAAAACAAAAAAAAAAACTCATTAAGTCAAAGTGAAAAACCTTTAACGGTGAAACTTGAGGCTGTCGTGTTAACAGGATAAAAACTAAGTTTGCAGCAGTGAGAGCTGCTTTGGTGATCAACAGTTGTGATAATAAAGCGTAAAGTACAGCAGGAACAGAGCGTTCAGTCCGCCCAGAGGAAAAATACAAGCAGGAGCAGCTATATTTAAATACACAGAGAATATGAAAGGCTGCTTTGTCATCGCCTCCCTTCACCCCCTTGTGTGAGCCTTAGCAACCAGCTGCCTGACCCGCACAACACACACACACACACACACACACACACACACACACACACACACAGTGGTGTACGCCAAGGCGAGGGGCCCCCGCCGCTCAGCTCAACAAAAGGCTCCAAACTCAAACTGCTCTGAACTGGAGTCAGCTGCACCTGTTGGACTGAAACCAGTAAAACCAGTGCACAACCAGCCCCCAGCAACCAGCCTTACTGCCCCCCGACGACCAGCTTTACTGCCCCCCCGATGACCAGCCTTAATGCCCCCCGATGACCAGCCTTAATACCCCCCTGACGACCAGCCTTAACGCCTCCCAACGACCAGCCTTAATGCCCCCCGACGACCAGCTTTACTGCCCCCCCGATGACCAGCCTTAATGCCCCCCGATGACCAGCCTTAATACCCCCCTGACGACCAGCCTTAACGCCTCCCAACGACCAGCCTTAATGCCCCCCGACAACCAGGCTTTTTACCCCCCGACGACCAGCCTTAATGCCCCCAACAACCAGTCTTACTGCCCCCGATGACCAGCCTTACTGCCCCTCCCTGTCGACCAGCCTTACTGCCCCTGATGACCAGCCTTACTGCTCCTTGTTGACCAGCCTTACTGCCCCTTGATGACCAGCCTTACTGCCCCTGATGACCAGCCTTACTGCCCCTTGATGACCAGCCTTACTGCCCCTTGATGACCAGCCTTACTGCCCCTGATGACCAGCCTTACTGCTCCTTGTTGACCAGCCTTACTGCTCCTTGTTGACCAGCCTTACTGCTCCTTGTTGACCAGCCTTACTGCCCCTTGATGACCAGCCTTACTGCCCCTGATGACCAGCCTTACTGCCCCTTGATGACCAGCCTTACTGCCCCTGATGACCAGCCTTACTGCCCCTTGATGACCAGCCTTACTGCCTCTGATGACCAGCCTTACTGCTCCTTGTTGACCAGCCTTACTGCCCCCCTGACGACCAGCCTTACTGCCCCTGATGACCATCCTTACTGCCCCTGATGACCATCCTTATCCTGTAGCTCTACCACCTAACAGTTCTTTAACAGGTTCTGACAGACAGAATGTAAAAACACATGTTTAATTTGATCGCTTCCCAGTCGACAGGTGTCTGTGTTTGTTTTTCGGAGGTTAGTGTTTCTGTGTCCTGTACTGAAATAATTTGTGCTTCATCCTGATTTTATTTGAATCAAACAGTTCCAGTAGGTCTGTTCGAGGACGCCTCAGTGCTCTGAGTGAACCCCTCACACCCCCCACTCCATCCACTCTAATCATCCAGTGAAATGAAACTGGGCTGTGGGATAAAACCCTCAGTATTCCGAACCAGTTGGATTCTCCTAAAGTGGTGGAATGTTGTCAGATCAGACTCAGAACTTCCTGCTTGGATGTGACTAAGAAGCAGCATTAGTTCTGCTCTAATTTTAACCCTTTAAACACTTATTTGTTTGTGTCCATCCCACTTGTCTGTGTTAAATTAAAGGCAGTAGAAACAGTAGAAACACTAACAGTTCACACTGCAGGTAAAACTGGAACACATTAGACAGTATGTCCATATTCTATCAATAACACTTATAGTTAAAACAGATCAGACTGTTCTGACTTCTGCTGATACAGACACTGGACACTCAGCCTGTTTACTCCCCCTCCTCCTCCTCTCTGACCTCCCTTCTGCTCCACCTCTTCTCCCTCTATGCTCCTCTCTGACCCCCTCCTCTCTTGTCCTCCTCTTCCTCTCTGACCTCCCTTCTGCTCCTCCTCCTCCTCTCTCTTCTCACCCCAGCCAATACAAATCCATGTTCCTGTCTCTCCTTTTTCCCTGGAGTCTTATGTCCTCACAGGTTTTCCCTGGATCATCTCTGGACCTCCTGCTGTGCTCCTGCTCCTCTCCTCCATCATTATCATTCATTTACCCATATAGTTGTGATAGTGTTTATTATATAATAACAGGGATGGCAGAGGTCTCTATTGTTGCCTACCAACTGCAGTAGTAGTAGTATATCCACTGGTAGTATTAGTAGTAGTAGTATATCCACTGGTAGTATTAGTAGTAGTAGTATATCCACTGGTAGTATTATTAGTAGTAGTATATCCACTGGTAGTATTAGTAGTAGTAGTATATCCACTGGTAGTACTGGTAGCAGTATTAACAGTTAACTTTCAGCTTTTTTACATTAATTAATTTCCTTGATTGAAAACAGCATGATGCAACAGTCTTTTCACATACATTTTTTTAATGTAATGTCCTTTGCAGCGGACAGCAGGGTTTTTTGTTTTGTTTTCCTAATGTAAAGCTGTGAAATCGTTGTCTCTTATAGAAAACAAAAGTACATTACTGGGTCTCAGGAGGATATGTGAAAGTCAACAGCATGAATTACATTTTTCAAATCAGACCCGGGTCACTTTCATATCTGGTCCTAAATCAGATTCGTATCTGATGTTTTATACTGTGACTTCAGTCTGAACGGTCAAGTCACATTTCATTTGACTTGTACGTCACTGAAATGCGACAGGCATCATAGTTCTGCAGTGGAGGAGGCAGGACCTGGACAGAGCCATATCATTAGATGATAGGTCATGGACCATGATGCAAAATGAAGCAACAGTGTTAGGAGAGTAGTCACACACATGTCACAATTTGCCTAAAAAAAAGGACTTTATGCTATGACAAGTATGCCATGAGGTGAACGATATGTACTTCCATATACACAGCGGGACGTCACTTCAAGACATAAACTGTCCAAATGTGTCTGATGGGGGCACATTTATATTATAATGACAACCATGCAAAAAAAGGGATTTCAGCCCAAAAAATTAGAATGAAGATCTGCAGTGTGAATGTAGCATTAGCGTCATCTCAGAATACTCTGTATCTGCTGGTAAACAAACAGGAGTGGGTCATAAAGACGAAGCAGGACGCCGTCTGCCCTGAATGTAAAGGCCCGTCCTCTGCTCAGACGGACCTCCTGTGTGTTTTCTGTTCAGACTGGATGAACCGGCAGGAGGCTCTGCAGCTCCAACAGACCACCATTGTTGAGCCTGTCCAGCTCTGTCGTCCATCAGCTCACTACAGCTGTGAGTGGGGGGGTGGAGCTGCCTCTGCATTAGCACCCGCTTCTGAAGCTGCACATAAATCACATTCATGAGCTGCGTCTGCCCTGTGAAGCAGCGGTTCAGAATAAAACCATTTGGACTGCAGCGGACCTGTTTGTGTGTTACAGAGCAGGAATGGAACGTGGGTTATGAAAGCAGAACGAACCCGTCTGATCCACGAGCAACAGGACGAGGACGCCAAAGGAACGCACACACGCCATTACTCAACATGTTGTTCCTGATGACAGAAGGAATGAGCTGCTACAGTATTTATTCTTATTCTTATTTGGAGTAGTTTTTGACCCAGACCACGATAATTTGGCCCAGTTTAATCAGAGACCAGATAATAAAGCTTGAAACAGGAGAATATTAGAACTAACCCAGAGGCAGTGGTTCCTTCAGTCTGACCCGCTCCGTTCCTGCTGGTACACTCATGAATGTTCATGTGCAGGTGTTCTTTAGTGTGCCTCTTACCTGTGTGTGTGGTATGTGTGGTCTGAAGTTCATGCTGTTCTTCTGTTTGATCTGCTGCTGCTGCTGTTGTCTGAGCAGCGACAGCAGGGCCGCCTTGTTCTGGCTCTGGGTGTTGGGGGGCCGCGGGGGTCCTGGTCCAGGCCCCCCCGAATCAAAGTGCGACAGAGGTTTGGTGTTGTTGTAGTTCAGCATGGCGGCGGGGGCCGGGGCCCCCGGAGCCTGCGGGTGGCTGAGGGGAGGCCCCGGGTGGCCCAGCATGTTGGGGTGTCCGCTGGGCCCCTGCATGTAGCCCCCGGGTCCCGCTTTGGGAGACCCCTTATTGGGCTGACCGGGCATCAGCAGCTGCTTCTGGGCCGCATTAGGGTTGAAGTCCTGTGGGTAGAGGGAGGGGCTCGTGGGTTTGTCCATACCAAAGGCGCCCCCTAGTGGGCTCTGGGATGTGTTGGCCATCTGGGGCCAAGGTGGGGGGTGGGCGTGGGGCCCCTGGCTGTGGAACTTGGCCCCCGGCTGTGGCGGTTTGTGCTGCAGCTGGCTGTGGAGGTGCTGCTGCTGCTGCGCCCTCTGCTGCTGCGCTGCCAGCTGCTGCAACTGCTGGGCTGGGGATAGGTCTTTAGGCACCGGGGGTCCTGGGGGGCCAGGGGCCAGGAGGTGGTTGGGGGGAGGCTGGAGCTGCCTGGGGGGAGGAGCCGGCTGGGAGGGGGGCAGGGCTGGGGAGGAAGCAGAGGATGAGGCAATAGGGGAGCTGGTGGGGTGAGGGGGCGGCGGTCCAGATGGGGTGGACCTGACGTGGGGGGAACCGGTCCGAGAGTCCTGCTCGAAGGCCGAGGCCGGGGAGAACTCCGCCTTGACGTTGGCCAAGTCTGGGGGCAGTAAACCCTGCGAAGACGGCCTCCCCCCACTGGCCGCTCCTCCCCCCACCCCCTCCGCCCCACCTGGAGTCGGAGCCATGTCCAGGGGGTCCTTTCGGTCCTCGAAGCCATCGTTGAGGATGTCCTGGATGTCCTCGTAGGGAACGGAGCAGTTGAGCTCCTCCATCAGCTCCGTCCACTCCTGCTCGTTGAGGTTGAGGTCGGGGAACAGGCTGTTGTTGTTGCCTCCTCCGCTTGGAGGCATGATGGGCAGGATGTCGTCCGGCTCCTGCTTCATCTCCTTCCGATGGAAGTCTGATCCGGGCTCCACGCCGCCGTCCGTGGACTCCGCCGACGTGCCGTGGGTCCCGTTGGCATTCAGGGCATCGCTGACCCCCAGTTTGGAGTCCAGGGGGGAGCCGTTGGCAGTGCCGTTGTCCAGACAGGGCTTCTTATTGGGGGGGAAGCCATCGCTGAAGCCGTTGACCTGGTCTCTGCCCAGAGGAGAACTGGCGCTCTCCAACTTCCTCTTCACCGTCTCCTGAAGCTAAAAAGGAAACACAAAATTAACGATTCAAAGCTTTAACAACAACCACTGAACAGGAAAAGAAGTTTAGAACCTTATAGTTCAACTTCATATTTAATTACGTGCATATTTTTTCTTTAGAAGCATCTCCTGATTTCATTATCGTTTATATTTTTCAAGACATTGAGTCAGAAAAACTTTACACAAAATGTCTTTAAAAAGGTAAATTCTCAGGAAAACATCTCGTCAACTAATTCAAAATAATCTTTCCATACATGTACTTTCACTTTTAAAGATATTTAATTTTTGATTAAAATTAAAATACACAGGACAATTCATATGAAATTTAATACTTATTTCACATAACTGACCAAAAGGGACAGGGTTGGTTTGTGATCATCCTTACAGTGTCTATATGAGGTGATAATTTAACATCAGGAGATTTGTTTATTAGTAACTGTATAAAATATTTGATATTCTCATTCAGGCACATTCAACTTTTGTTAAAAGTAATTTTATTTTGTTTCAATTGACAAAATACACATTTTAACAAAGCTGAAGACTGTTTTTTAATAAGAATGACCCTGAAACAGTTCTCGGCTGATCATAAACAGGGTTTCTGCAGGTGTCGGCAAATTTAATGCTTTTTAATGCCACTTTAAACACATTTAATGCCCATGTCCACCTGCACTTACACTTTTATATAGTTTTATATATACATTTACCGTCCATAGGCTTTCACCAGGTTCTGAATAGTTACTCCTCCAATCACTTCTGCTCAAACTTAAATTTTCCCATTTTTCCCACATTTGCTAATATTCCCTCCGCTCTTTCACCACAGCATGAACACGCTCACAGCACATTGCATTCCAAGCATCCGCTGTTGATGACTTCAATAGTCAATTAAAGGGTTCGGCCTGTCAATCATCACACTGTACTTGAGATCAAAATTATTCAGTGTTCATAGAATCAAAATAAATCGTGAATAACAATGATTTTTTCCATCTAGTGTATTTCATTTTTTAATGCTTCTGGACATCAAATTTAATGCTTTTTATGCCATTTAAGGCCTTAATTTTCCACAAAATCTATTTAATGACTTTTAATGCTTTTTAATGACCTGCAGAAACCCTGATAAATGCCTACAGTTTTTCTCCACATCCTGTTTGAATGATTATCAACAGGAATGAGCAGCTGCAGGACCAGTTTCCATGTGCAGGACCAGTCTCCATGTGCAGGTGGCGCTGTGGCTGGGCCTGTCGTGTTCAGAGGCTGCAGCCGGAGACAGAATGAGCTGCAGGCAGGTTTACGTAACACACAACAAAGGGCTTCAGATCTCCGAGGAGTCAGCAGATCAGACGGGTCCGGTCTGCAGAACCACATCAGCGGATCTGACAGAACATTCAGGACCTCCAGACTCAACCGCATCAGCTGATCCTCACAGGACCAGGACCAGGACCGCAGTCTGCAGCGTCCAACAGGAGGACGGAGCAGGTGAGTCCAGGTTCCACATACAGCCCCATGTGATCCAAGTGGACCGGACCAGTAAAAAAAATCATAATAATCATCATCATCATAATAATAATGATAACCTATAATCACACCTATGCACCTTCTTTGTAATTTTTTCAGGTATGTTTCCTTTTATTACCTGTATATATCCTTATATGTTGTACATATTTCTTATCCATAGTAGAGTTAGTTTTTGTATATTTTAGTGGCAATTCGAAGTATTTTTGTAGTATTTGTATATTTAATATTCTATCTCTGTAGTTTGTGTACATGGCCATTATTTTTCTGTATTTTTGTGATATTTTATAGTGTTTTTTGCAGTTTAAGAATTTGCTGCTAAATGGATTTTCATCGTTCCTGTAACAGTGACAGTAAAGATCTATTCTATAAATCTTAACGGTTTGACAGTGAAAAACAAGTAAAATTACATTATGAAAATATGAATAGCCTGAATATCATGTACAACTGAAACATATTCAGAATAATAAGTGCAATTTCAATAATATTGTGTCTCAGCTTATTATTAACACAACTCAGACACAGTGGATCTACAAATGCACAAAACATTTAGTAACAGGCAGAATATTGGTACAATTACACTTTTTCATCTTTAGAAATGTGATGATGTTCAAATTTGTTCAGGCTATTCACATTTTGTGAAAAATGTAAATATTTTCATAATGAATTTTTTCTATTTTCACAATAAATCAAGGAGTAACTTTGGAGTTATCATTACTGATAAGTTATTATGCTCATCAGGCCCCTGAACTAAAAGTTCGACACCCGTGATGTTTAATGTTGACAGTCACTTTTTGCACAAATTCACCTAGGACCACTGGACCATTTGGGGGGCTAGTTTTGGCCCATGGGTCGTATGTTTAATACCCTTGACATGCAGGAAATGGGCCAATACGTGAAAAAAACTGAAAAAATTACTTTGACAATTAGGAAAGTGACCATATGCAGTGTTTTCTAACAGTAGTTTTCCCAGTGCTGCTGCAGTTCTTCATTAAAAGAGCAGAAAAGTCAGGATTACATACATTTTGTGGGGGAATTCTGTGTTATTTTCATTTCTGTGTGGACTAAATTAATAAGAATAATAACTGTATCCACTCTACTTTCAACATTCTTCTCTATCTCTTCTTCAGTTTTATTTCCCTGATTAAAAGGTTGTCTTCTGCTGATGTAAAAGTGTGTAATGGCAATACTTTTTTCTTGCCACATGAACATTTACATGTTATTAATGGGAAGGTGATCTTCATTCAGAGTAACAGAGGATCCATGGAGCTGGTTAAAGGTCATGGGAGATGAACCGCCTCTGCTCATATTATCTGTTCATTACAAGGATGTCAACCTCATTTTGTTTCAGGTTCCACATTCAGACCAATGATCTCTAATGGATCAGACCAGTCAAATAATAACAGAATAACCTATAAATAATGACTCCAAACTTTTCTTTTTGTTTGAGTGCAAAAAAGTTTACATTTACAAACTATCGAAACAAAGAAGATGTGAATAACTGGGAAAAAAACCCTGAAATTTCTAAAGAAAACTAAGTGTAATTTTACCAATATCATGTCTCAGTTTATCATTTACACATGAACATTATAACGTACAGATCCCACTGGATCTACTAATACACAAAATATTTAATAACAGGCAGAATATTGGTATAATTATACTAGATTTTCTGAGGACTATTTCATGTTGATCACATTTGTTCACGTTATTCACATTTGATTCTTAAAGGATAGTTTGCTTATGTAAATATTTCTATGTTATTATGCTTTTTTTACATTTCAGATCATATTGTCCTGTATGTCGAACCTGAACTAAAACCAGTTTGACACCATTGTCTTAATATCTTCCGTGTCATTTTTGCAAATTTATCCCACAGGCCAGATTGGAACCTTTGGCGGGCCGGTTTTGGTCCACAGGCTCCATGTTTGACACCCCTGGTCTATTATATTATACTATTATATATTTTTTGTCTATATTTTGTCTATTTTACATCTGTCTGATGTTTAAACTCTGGTCACAATCCTATTTCCACTTTGCACCTCACTCATACTAAACATTACAGTTTATTTTTATTATATTAATTGTTTATATTTTATTTTGCATCCATCACCAACATCATGCGATTGGCTGAGACAGAATCAGCCCATCCTCAAAGAGACGTTAATAGAAACTGAACAGAAACAGAATGAGATGGTTTTGGTTGCATCACAGCTCTGAGAAAGTGACGTCTTGTCCAAAATATGCTGAGAATTTCCTTGTTGTTGTGACTGAATTCAGACCTGAACGCATCAGGAATCACTGAGTTGGCACCATAAGACCGATAATTAGAAATGAATAGAAGAAATATCAGGGATTTTTTTAATAAATAAGACAACTAGTTGACTCTCAAATGTGCCAGATTTTCTTCCCCTTTTTTGTTTTATCTTGCACTATCAATGAAACATGCATAGGTTTTATTCTTATCATGTCAAAACAATTAAATTGTCCTGGAATTCCCCCTGATTGACCCATTTACACCACATAAATCCACAAAGACAGAATCAGTGTGTCCTTGTCTAAATTAATGCCATACATATTTTCTGCAGTGACACTGTTGAGAAATATCAGATATGAGATTCTTTAAACACATGGTTTGTCTCAGTGAATAAATACAGAAAACATACTGTGTCTGACCATGTGACAGCGATAGGTGACATATCATGTCACATTAAATCAAATTAATCAAGTTCAGGCTTTTTGATCCATGTAAATAAACATAAATAACTGTTTTCTTCAACTTTCCCTCAAGTCTAAATATCAGCCTTAAACTTTTTCCAAAAAAAAAACAAAACAAAAGATATTTGTGGTGATAAATACTGATATACACTGATATGAAGATTTTAATGTGAATACTTTTATCTGTTTTCCAGTCATATGTATCTGTGAATGTTTGTATTTTTATGCAGTCGTTACTTAAAGCTGTCGTATTTTTTTGGTGTTGTCTAATCATTGGTGTTTTCTGATAGGTAGATATTATTATTATTATTATGATATATTAATAGATATTATTATATTATTACTATGGTACTATATAGGACAATATAGAATATCATACGTATTTATATATGTATATGTGTTTTTGGTTTTGTTATTTAGTTTTTATTCATATCTGAGCGCTGATACTGCTATGATAATTTATAAATAGGTATTATTGTATTAGTGTATATAGGAATAAGGATGTGTGATATTGTTATACTATTATTGTTGTTATTATTATATTGATATTCATATAAAATAATAATTGCTATATAGAGATCATAAGGAGTAGAGATTGGGGGTAAGAGTATATAAGTTTATACTTCTTCCTACTCCTTTTTGAGCATGTTTAATTTAATTTCATTTATTGTATTTTTGTTATTTTTTTCTCTTTTGTTTACTTATCAACCTTTTATGTATCATTACTGATATTTTGTTGGTTGATTTTGTTTAGATTTCACTGTCTACATGTTCGAAATAAAGATTTCAGTCAATAGGTAGGAGGGTTAAATATGTGATTGACAGCTGTAATTACCAATGGCTGATCAAATTGTATGAAATGACCTGGATGTGACTCTGGTTCATCTTCATATTGGTTCATCTTCATATGTTCATATTTAGTCATTTGTTTCGACCTTTTTGTTCCAGATTTCAGCTCCTGCAGCTTTAACTTGGGTGTTTGATTTTAAATTACAGCCGATCATTTATAAAAGCTGTTTCAGATTTATCAAAACCTGGATTTAACTTTGGTGCATGGAGTTGACATCAGGTGAAGTAGATGAAGCCAGTTCCATGCAGACCAGGTGGATTCGGCTCCATGGGTCTGGAAAGAGGATCTGTTGTCTGAACCAATTGTCTACATGATGGGTTTGAGGACCTATAAATAATGACTTCAAATTTAAATCAAAATTTCACTGTAAAATTTCAGTATCGGATCAGTATCAGATCGGTATTGGCAAGACTAATCCTAAAAAAAAAAAATCGGATCGGAAGCAAAAAATCCAGATCGGGACATCATTACTTTTAAGTGTGTATGAACCTGAGATGTCAGTTGTATCAAACTTGGTTAATTATGGTGCTAAAATAAAATAAACATACTTTTAACTAACGTAGATCAGACACACTGTCTATATTACTGTGCACTGATATTTGTCTAGAACATATTACTCTAATTGTGTTGTTTCTGTTAAAAATATACAGTTTTGTTGGGAATTATCTTATAACTTGAGTCTCTTTACATATACCATAGATTTCAGTTAATTTGATTAATATTCTGATCTGATCTGACACAGAGCTGAGGTGTTTCATTTCATTAACCCTCCGGTGTCCAGGTGAGCATAACACTTCATGTTATTTTATTTTTCACAGTTTTCTTTAGGTCAGAATTCAAACGTTGTTCCTTTTTTCGTGATTTTTTTATTTTTTTTTTTTTAATTCTGATCCATCCACTAAAACCATCCCATAATAAACAGTGTTAAATTCAACACCTTTTTACTAAGTGAGTACAAAATACACACTGACACATTTAACATAGAACCAAAAATAATACTGAATATGAACCAATGTTGGTGTTAATCACTGACATGTGACAGGATGAAAAAAACAAAAAAAAAAACAAAACCAAAAACTGATACAATTTATATGAAGAATATTGAAGTTAAAAGGGCTTTTGTGTTTTTTGTGTCAAAAATATGGTTTGTTTACATTACAAACTTGGTATTTAAAGGGTTAAAATATAACAGTTATATAGTATTTGGTATTTTTGTTTATGGGTCAAGTTGACGAAATGCAAAAAATATAAATAAATAAAAAAAATTAGCCCTGTACATATTATGCGCTTTAGGTGATTTAAAGACGTCTATAAGCAGGAACTGAAGTATTTAATTTCTTCTGATGATTATTTTATCATTTCATAAACAGCATAAATGAACTTTAAAAGACTTCTGATAATCGGATCAGAGGACCCACTGTCAGAATAAGTCATAACTTTAAACAGTGAATATGATCAAATGTCGCCTCTTTGACTCTGACATCAGTCATAGTTTTACTGTCGGTGATATCTGCGGGATTGGTTTCAGGCTGACGTTAAAGAGACCGAGGCCAACGCAGCCAATCAGAGCGCAGATAATGTGAGGCAGCGGCGGGAACGAGGCGTTTCCTGACGCTGACACACACACATGAACAGACACACGGCGGTGAGTCAGCGGTGTGTTGGCGTCTGCCGGGGGTTTGTGTTGGTACTGAGTCACGTCTCAGGACTTCAGTCTGTGAGGTTTCCACTCATCGAACAGAGAAAACTGACTGAGGACATGAGCAGATTACCCAACAGCCCGACACACCGAACAGCAGCAGCAGCCACATGGAACTGTACAAGCACCACAGCCCTGAGCAAAGACAGGCACCGCACAGGAGGAAATGGGTTTAGACAAACACACAGGATGGAATTCAGCACTTGGAAAACATTTTAAGGTCAAATTCAAGAACTTTTAAGGGTAATTTTCTTTTTTTTTCCCCAATCACAGCACTTTATCACTGAGGTTAAACGCATATCTACAGGAATACATTAATTCAGGATTATGTTTTTTCACTTTTTATCACAGTGATGTACATTGTATTATACTATAAATAGGGCTGTAAGAAAATATCAGTTCTGCAATATATTGCAATATTTCATTTCACGATACTGTATCGATATTAAAAAGTACTGTATGGATATTTTTAGGTATTTATTCAAATGCAGATATTGTGGAAGTTCATTTTTGTTTTTCTTTTATTTCTTATTATTTAACACTCTTACTAAATAATGTTAGTTCCTTTGTTGGGATTGAACTCAAATCCTGTTCTGATGTTAGTTGTGAACTAATAGAATCTGAACATTTGAACAGGATCTGAAACTGTCATGTCTGTAAAACTGAATTTCAGTTTGAACACAGGAACATTTGGTGATAGAACATTAGATCCTGTTGGAATCAAATAAAAATGTGTTTAGTATTTGTGCAGATTTATGGTGTAATTCAATTCTTCAAGGAAATAATCATTAAAAAAAGAAACAAAAAATTGCCAACAAACAAGTTTACCTGTAGATCAATAGTTTACCCTTAGATCAATAGTTTACCTTTAAATCAATATTTTACCTTTAGGTCAATACTTTACCTTTAGATCAATACTTTACCCTTAGATCAATACTTTACCTTTAGATCAATACTTTACCTTTAGATCAACAGTTTCCCTTTAGATCAATAGTTTACCCTTAGATCAACAGTTTACCCTTAGATCAATACTTTACCTTTAGACCAATAGTTTACCTTTTGAATCCCTGTGGCTCAAAGTCAAAACTGACCATAAACATATTCATGAACTCTAGTAGACTTCACTGTTTCCTTGATCCTTTCTGTTGCATTTAACAGGATTTGAACTTCTGCTATAAATAAACATCTACTAATAACTGGTAAGATTCAAAAACACCCGGTCCAAGTCCAGGTTCTGGTCCAGGTGGAATATTTCATTCCAGAGTGGCAAACCTCTGAGTTGAAGCACCTGAACTGAACCTGAACCGGTCTAATCCTGGTTTTGACCCGCCTCCAGTTGAACCTGACTAATCCGTCAGCATCAGCTCCTCCAGACCAGAGGAGTCCAAGGTCCATCTGATACGGAAACCTCCACATTCCGACAGACACGGATTCTATTGACATTAATGAGAATTTGGCGGCTCGTTACTGGAGCCTCGGTCCCATTTCCAGACCTCACATTAGTTGGATTATTAAAGGTCGGATCGTGAATGTGAATGGTTCCGTTTGTTGTCATTAAAGACAGAATAATGAAGGACTTGAACCCTTTAACCCTGTCCATAATCTGCACAGTGTCCAACTAATGTCAAAATGGTTTTCATACAGTTTGGTTTGAACTTTATTTTCTATTTTTTTGTATTTCATCAACCTTAGTGGATGGGTCAGAACCCCACCCCCTTGTTTTCTGTTTTATTTTAGCTATTTATTTTCTTTAATCAGACAATTGTTGTATCTATTTTGTACTGATTACATGTCAATATTGGATTTACATTAAGAATTGTCTTCTTTTGGGTAGGGTGGGACTGTGGGAGGGATAAAAAGAAAAATGAAAGTCTTTTTTATCACATTGCACTATCATGCTGCTGTCTGTGAAATTACTTCCAATAAAGAAAATTAATAATGAAAAAATAATTTTAAAAATCATGTAAAAATTAACAATCTTTTAATTCTGACCTAAAACAAATTATGAAAAATAATATGAATTTTTATAAGTGTAACATGTGTATAATATGTTCCTTGGATACTGGAAGGTTAAGATGTTAAAACACTTCTACAAATCTATAACATGAACCAAACTGCCCGATTAAAGCTTTTGTGGTCATTGAAGGTCGTTTCAGTCTGAAATGTTTCATAAATTCCATTTCTGACCATAAATGACCTCCGGGTTCAGGTTATTCAACCTTCTCACCCTGTACATTTACTCTGTTTTAATAAACATTTCAGACAAAAAATGAATCAGAAATATTCTCATTCTATCAGATGCATTTTTATCATCATTTGAGTTTTCTTAAAACCACTCCATCGCTGTTTGACTTGCTCTTGTTATTAGAAACAGAACCATGTTTCATCTGCAGATGCACTTTCATTTATCATCTTTGTCTTTTTAGAATCATTAAAGTCTAATGAAAAAAAAAAAAGAAAAGAAAATAAAAAGAAAAAACTTAACATCAGCCTTTGTCCTGGTCATTTTCTCCTAATTTTTTTAAACATATTTTTTTTTGCTTTTTAATGAAATACCACTGATCTGATTTGACATTATAAGTTATCTATTCATCTATTTACAATATTATAATCATGAGGTTTAAGCCATTACTGAATGTTTTTAGAAACACAATGATGAAATAAATTATGTAACAAGGTCAATTCTGTATGTGAACAAAAACTCAACATTTCCAGTCTGCTAAAAGGTCATGAATAATCTATTAATTAAACATCCACACACTTCAAAGTCAATAATTATTTCATTGCCGCAACGTCTGATCATATTTTCACTTTGATTTTATTTGAAAAGTTTCTACAGATTGTGGGAAACCATTTCATGTGGTTAGAATGTGTTGTGTTACCCAGTTTTATAATTGTTTTGAAGCTGTTTGATGCTAAACTGGAGCATGTCTGACTATTTTCTATCATGTTCTGGTAATGAATGAGTTTTAAGAACTTTTTAAACATTAAAGTCTATTCTGGTCCAATCAGTGCGAGTCCACCGGGGAGGGTTTCACTTACAATTTAGGTGTTTTTTGTCTTTTCAGGATCTAATTTTTGGATTGATGTGCACATTAATCATAAAATCAAATGGAAGAGGTCAAAGGTCAGGCTCTAAGGCTGTTTTCATCTGGTTACAGACGGGTTGAACACAGCCTGTTTGGAAAAGAAGCCACAAGCAGACGAGGTCATGTGACCAGAGAGCACAACACTTCCTCTGTCTCACACACGCACACACACGCACACACACACACACACACACACACACACCAGTTTCACCTGAATTCAGAACTCGTGGTCACATGTCAGACTGAACATCCTCAGATCAATCGGCTCTGATTCTCAGACACATCATCCATTTGATCGATCACCACAAAACCAGATCCGAGTCAAACATGAAACTGTGATTCCCACTTAGATTAGACTGGAATAGATTAAACTAGACTAGATTCAATTTGACTAGACTAGACCAGATTCCATGAGGTTAGAGTACATTCTGTTACATTCTGTTGGGTCTCTGTAAACTTAATTTGATTCTGATTTGAATTGATAAAGCACTTTGTGACTCTGTCTGTGAAAAGTGCTCTATAAATAAATAAATAAATAAATTAGATTAGATTAGACTAGACTAGATTACATTAGATTAAACTAGATTAGATTAAACTAGATCAGATTAGATTAGACTAGACTAGATTAGACTAAATTGGACTAGATCAATTTAGACTAGACTAGATTAGATAAAACTAGACTAGATCAGATTAGACTAGACTAGATTAGATCAGATTAGATTAGACCATATTAGACTAAATTGGACTAGATCATTTTAGATTAGACTATATTATATTATACTAGACTAGACTAGATTAGATTTGATTAGATTAAACTAGATTAGATCCGATTAGACTAGACTAGATTAGGTTAGACTAGACTATATTAGATCAGATTAGACTAGATTAGATCAGATTAGAGTAGACTAGATTAGATCCGGTTTAACTAGACTAGACTAGATTAGGTTAGATTAGATTAGACAGAACTTTACTGATCCTTCGGGCAGAACCCTCAGAACAACGAGGTTCAACCAGCAGCACAAACACCGCATATAGACACCAGAAATACTCTTTAACTTTGAGACGTTTCTTTATCGGCCTGAGGATCTGATTAACTACAGAGTCTGGGTTTCCACAGGTTTGTGGAGGCGCTCTGGGGGATCATGGGAGTTCATCACTGGAGATACGCTGATGTTATTTGACTAAAAACACACATTATTAAACCGATACACTTTAAGTTTGTGAAAGACAAAAGGGAAGTTTAGAGGTCTTCTCAAAAGAATGTTTTTGAGATTGAGATTTTTTTTCTCAATAAAATCTAAATATAATTAGATGATTGTCTTTTATTTTAACCTTCATATGGATGTGTAAACACTGGAAAGTCCTGCAACGGATAAAGAATAAAAGACAAAGAGCTCCAACAGGAGACGGCTCCTGCTACATGTAGGAAAAATGACGTAGCTTTGATGTTTTCTACATTAATTTCACATTCATCTGATGAGGTGGTGATAAAATGGTTAGTCTTCCAAACCCTGAGATGCAGATCAGTAACTGTAGGTTCACACAGGCGTTAATATTCCACTGAGAACGTGCACCAATGTCCACTCAGAATAAAAACATCTCATGTGACCTCCTCTGTGTTCAGACACTGGTCCAATCAGGACGAGTCCTCTGGTACAACACAAACCATCAATAATCGGATCAATAGGGAAATATTAACATATAATAAACAGGTTACCATTTAATCTGATGGTTTCTGATTGGAATAAAACTATTATTTCTGCTCATGTTTAGAGGAAACGAGTTTGTAACAGAAACAAATACAAAGGGAAAAAACTAAACTGACAGAACAGAGAATATGACTTAAACACATGTTAGAAAAGATGAATGAACAAGGATCAAATAATAAAAAAAATACACAGAAAAGAGGAACACAGGCATCAGCGATCGACCACGATGTTTAAAACATCAGTATCTGTACTGGTCCCAAATCAAACTGATCTATTCTGTTTTCATTCATCTCTTTGAGACATGTAAACTAGAACTGAATGATAAAATAAAATCAAATAAAATCAGCTTTAAACTGTTTTGAAATAAAAATGATCAGTTTTAGCTGGATAATAACATCACGTGTCAGAGTTAATTTATCATGAGGTGTGACTTTTTCCTTGACTGGAATTTGGATGTTGTACTTGGCCATGGTGAGATTTTGGGTTTCTGTATGGGTAGAACCCAACCGAAACACACATTGGACTGTTTTATTTAACGCCCATGTGAACAGTTAACCGTTACATTAGTGAGGTCCATGTGAACACAACTGGTGCTGATTTTACAGCTGATACACGGACGGACTGTCAAAATATAAATCAGTCATAAAAGTTGGTTCATTCTGAGATCTGTACGAAATTTTTCTATTAAATCTAGTTTAAGATCTGATTTAGACCAAATAGTTAAATTTGTAGCCTTGGTAAAAAAAAAAAAAAAAAAAATCAAAGACTGTTAAACTTTAAAACATGAGGGACCTGATCTAGTTGGATGATGGTAGTCTAAGGTGAACAGTAAGGGCAAATTGATTATCAGTTATCAAAATAGTTGTCAGTTTAACTGAAGAACTCATCTGACATGTTACTGTTGTTAACCCTTTGCTGTTCATAGTTATATTCTGTTTATATTCAGATTCTAATCATAATATATTCTGTTTATAGTCAGATTCTATTTATAGTTATATTCTGTTTATATTCAGATTCTAATCATAATATATTCTGTTTATAGTCAGATTCTATTTATAGTTATATTCTGTTTATATTCAGATTCTAATCATAATATATTCTGTTTATATTCAGATTCTAATCATAATATATTCTGTTTATAGTCAGATTCTATTTATAGTTATATTCTGTTTATAGTCAGATTCTATTTATAGTTATATTCTGTTTATAGTCAGATTCTATTTTTTTATATTTTTCTACTATATTCATTATTGCACTGTGGGCTTTAGAGGTTTGCCATGTCAGTCTTCTGTATGTGCTGTGCTTATGGAAAAACTGACAACAGAGTTGACTTTGACTTGTTATTAATGGAATAATAGTGCATTATTATATCAGTGTTGGTTATAACCTTTAACCCTTTAACCTCTGACGTGTCTGTGGTGAGCGTTCTGAATGTAAGATTTATTTTAAATATTCATAAAAATTCAACTGTTTGCTCAATATGAACAATTTCCAATCATGCTGATAGAATAGACTTTGTTTCCATAGACATCTGAGCATGCTCAGTTTACCCCCCACTGCCTGTGGAATTAGGGGGTAAAACACAGAGCAATGCACTCATTTTTTTTTTTTTTGTTTTGACTGTTTTTTTTTTTCAGTGTTGTGGTGATTTTCCTAATTGATAACTCTTTTTTTTTTTTTTTTTACTGAGTTTTGACCGTGGAACTGCTTTATGGAGTTAAACCAGGTGTCAAAAACCAGCTGGACTGATTTAGAAAATAAAGAGCCCGAAACTAAAACTACTGGGCCCAAATTCAAATCCTTGTTGTTCAGTGTGTTCCAGTTCACAGTTCATGTTCAACACCCTAAATCTCTTGTTGATGCACACTGGGGGTTAAAGGGTTAAAACTGGAGTCGGTTTTATTCTTAACCTGTTCCTAAACTCTTATAATCCTGTTACCAATGACCGTGTGTGTGTGTGTGTGTGTGTGTGTGTGTGTGTGTGTGTGTTTTGATGCCCTGCAGCCTGCCTCGGCTCCTCCATCCTCCCTCCCCGGGTCCACTCACCGCTATCAGGGTGCTGTTCCGGCTCTGCTCCGCCGCCATCCCGCCGCTCTCTCCCAGCTCCGCGCCTCCTCCTCCTGCGCCGCCGCCGCCTCCGCCGCCCGGCGCTCTCTGTCCGGCCTGGTCGCCGCTGGCCTGGGGCTGCCGGTGCTTATTGGACCGCTTGGCTTTGGCTTGCAGGCAGCGCTGGTGCAGGGCGAAGGTCTGCTGCCGCTCCAGCTCCAGCCGCTCCAACGTCGCGTTCTCGTAGCGGCTCTCGCATGTGTTGTGATGCTGCCGGAAGAGCTCGATCCTCCGGCGGAGCCTCTCCATCACCGCGCTGTGTCGCGGTGTAACAAAATCCGCCATCATCAATAAAGACTTGTAGTAAACTCCCGGTTTCTCAGGTTTCGTCCATAAAATGCTGAATTTGGCTCTTTTCACCCCCCCTCGCCCTTTACAAAGACTCCTGTGCTGGCTCCATGGAGGCGACCTTTGTCTTGCTAATGGCCTTCAGTCACAGCGGCACTCACTGCCGGAGAGGAAAATTAACGTTTGTGGGTGCACTTACATGTATTTTTTTTTAAATCATCGTACACCCCTGATGGTTTATCTTCACTATGAATCCCATTTTAAACCGCAGCTGCTTTAACGTGCTGGGTAAAACAGACCCACCGGAGTCCTGCTGGAGCCACAATCCGCCCCAAATTTCACCCCAAATCTAAATCTCAACCCGCTGATTCACCCCCGGGGTCTAAAACAAACCAAACCCGGATCAATATTCTACAAACACCGTGAAGGCTGTACCTTCCGTCTGAGTTCTAATCAATGAAACAGCGGGCTGCCTCTGCCGTCAGACCCACTGCCATCGGGCTAAGTTCAGTTAGCACATTCCTCCACTCTAAATCAAAGTTGGAGCGTCGAAAATTCCTTAAAAACTACCCGAGTCGCCTTAAAACTCGGTTATCTTACATGTGACCGACACCAGCCCCTGCCTTCACGTGTATTTATTTGTTAACAGTCAAATCCAACCCAGTGGGAGCCTCATAACGGACCTCCAACTTGGTAGAAACTTTATTTTCGAGTATTTGGAGTTGTTAGCTCGGTTAGCAAGAGCTAGCTGGCTAGCAACTTGGCTTCTACACAAACTTATAAGCAACGTGTTAGACCTAACACCGCCTTTAAATGAGCGACTACACTTTACAGACAACATAAGCTTATGTGTGTGTTAAATTAACTTACTGTGAAGCTGTAGCTGTCGGTTGTTCCTACAGCATCTGTCTACAAACAGCTGATCCTCCGCCTCCTTGTAGCCGTTAGCCGCTAGCTGCTGTGTTTTGGGCAGACGGGCTAACCTAATGCTAGCTGTGTGGCTAGCTTTAAACGCGTAAATAAAGCATGATACTTTAAACTTAGTCCTCCCGAGCGGCCGCCGCGGATAATCCTTCCCCGGTCGAATCCGAGCCGGGGATGTGCGCGGTACGGGTTCGGTTCGGGGCGGAGAACGGGCTAGATGAGTCCCTGTGTGCTGTTTCTATTGTTTTCCAGCGGACAGGCAGGTCTACGCCGCCATCTTGAAAACTTTCTCTTTTTTTCCAGCAGCGACAGGAGGAATGTCACCGCCCCCGCGTCACCCTGATTGACAGCTAAAGGAACCAATAGACCGAAGGATTTGGGCGACAATTCACAAACATAACAAAAAGACGAAAACTTAATCAGAAATAATTAACGACTTTTGTAAAATGTGTCTGTAGAAGTTTATTTTGCTTTTACAAAATAAAAAACACGTGATCCCGCCTCGTAAATAGTAGGTAAAATGCTAGGTCTTCATTAAAGGTGTGATGGTTAAAGGGACATGTCCCGCCCACTTCTATGTTTCTTTTCCGTTTTGAAATTTCATAAAAATGTAAAACTATTGATGTCGTTCTTCTGCAAAGAAGAATATATTATTCTTTTTCTCTCATTTTTAAATACATTGACTTAAACACAAACAATAAAAAGAATGCATTCAGTA
Organism: Sphaeramia orbicularis; assembly: GCF_902148855.1. NCBI lineage: Eukaryota > Metazoa > Chordata > Actinopteri > Kurtiformes > Apogonidae > Sphaeramia > Sphaeramia orbicularis. The sequence goes on from NC_043966.1 coordinate 3,981,543, forward strand.
AGGAGTTGTTGAAAATATGAATAATTCAATCAGTACATTCAAGGGGGCAAAAAGACCTTTAGAATTATTTTAATTAAAACATTGTATTTCATATGCCATTATTCTATAATGAGCCTAAAGTATAAGATACATCTTAATCATGACTTTCATGATTACAAAAGACTTTGTAATAATTATCCAGTAATTTATGTAGAATTAAGCCAAATACACTGAAACACTAAAATTAACCTTATTCATTTATCCACTTTAAATAATTTCAAACAAAAATATGAAGAAGAATGTTTAATTTCTACAAAAAAAAAAAAAAAAAAAAAACAACTGTTAACTAATTATTTCTACAGCTGTGTGTTTAGGTTTTTTTGTGGAAGGTACCCCCTGACGTGAATGTTATGTGTTCATATAAAACCAGTAAATCATAAAAAATGAGCCGCCCAGCCTCGTTCAGTTTCCATTTGTCCTTTTTATTCATCAAAACAGTCGTTGACTGTGTGTCCACACACACACACACACATCAGGCTCCATCGTCACAGTATTTCTAGTCAAAGTCGGACTTCCTGTGGAGTCGGCGGTCCGTCTCTACATGACGTGTACATCAGAAACAGGCCAACCGTTTAAAGTCAACAAAAACAAAAAGAGTTACAGGTTTATGTTAAATTCACCAGCAGATGTGGAGTCTACAGTCTGTTAAAGGAGGCGGATTCAGGCCCACGACGCACAAACTCTACAGAGGACGGAGACGTCAACACGGCGGCGGACAAACGCCACGCTGCCACCGTCGACTCGCCCTGACACAAAGTGAAGAAAACAAAAACTAAAAGCAACACAAAACTGTTTACTCTAAGAAAAACAAAAGTTAAAGGTCACCTGACACGGAGCCTCGAGGCCCGAATTATTAAACAGAAGAAACTAAAAAAAAGCCAGAGACACAAACACATCTGACACTCAGGCTGTTTATGTCAATCACCCTGGCTTTTCCCCGCCCACTTTCATTCTAATTAATTAATCAGTCAACCGCCCATCGACCAATCAGTGCAGAGCTGGGTGGAGTCAGACAGACAGGTGTGTTCATAAAGAGCTCAAACAGCCACAGAACTGGACTAAAGCAGGTTTCACAGATTCACCAAACCACGAGGATGCATGCACACATTCAGCAGACGGAGGCGCTTCACACTCAACCAGGCGGAAGGTTTTTAGAGTTTCACGGTCTAGAAACAGCTTCTTCGAGTTGGAGGTTGAATTCAGATGGCACTAAGGTGAAGGTCAAAGGTCAAAGTCTAGAAGGGAAGGGACACGCGCTCCTCTGCGGACGTCAACAGTAACACGTTAACTCGAGTCGACGCTGCCTTTTGTCCGTTTTCAGGGACCAGCTGCTTTGTTCTTATTTTAACTGCCCTTCATGACGTCTCAAGTGAGAAGAGACGCACAAAAGGGACGAAGATCGGTCGAAATCCGATCACATCTGACAGAAGCGCAGACAAATCTGAGCGAGCAGGACAAAACCACGGTATGTTTATGATGCATTGCCATGACGACCAGACAAGCTGCAGGATGGACTGGCTGCTGCCGTCGGTCTGTGTCTAAACGCACTGATGCTCTGAGAAGCTTCAGCGTCATGACTTCACATCATAAACACGGAAGGTTTAGTTTTGACCCTCGTGTATTTTCTCTTTTTGTACGTGTTTGATGGAAGGTGGAGCATCCACACGACCACGACAACGCATTTCCAGTCAAACCAAACACGACAGCAGCTCATTGCACCTTCACATTTATAGGACAAAACTCAAAGCACATGATCAGAGGCTTTGAATGGATCTGACTCCATTATGTAAACAGGAATATGTTTTATTACTCCAGCTGACGTGGTTACATGGAGCATTCTGCTACATTAATACATGTTAAATCAGATCAACACATCCAGTCTGGACCGGATTACTGTACACACATGACAGAAACAGTGCACTTCACTTCAGCAGATCATTTTTACCCTTTAAATTAAAAAAAAAAAAAAAAAAGACAATAGAAAGCCTCGACATGCAAACATTTGCCATTTCTTCCATTTCATTTTCCACTTTTTGCAGATGTTTTAGATATTCCATAAAACTGTTTAACGTATTAACTGCATTATGACCAGTTTATTAGTTGTGAAATTGACGTTGTAGCTTGGGAGACCAAACAGAGAAAATGAATCGGTGATTAATGATGTAATAAATGAGCTGCTGTTATGTTTGGTTCATCTGAAAGTAAGAAAAAAAAAAAAGGACAAACATCTGCAGTGACTAAACAGAAGAGAGCGGAAACCTCGTATTTCCATCAGATTGACAGACAAACAAAAACAGACTGAAACTGGAGATACAAGGCTTCCACACATCGTGTTTTTGGGACAGATGCTCGTCTGCTGCTGCTATGGCAACCAGTGACCTTTGACCTTCCCTGTCGCCACAATAATAAACACTGAGGAGCTACGTTTTCAACCCAACATGCTAAGGTGAACGTGATTAACCACTAAAAATGCCAAGAAATGACTGAAGACGGACGATGCTAACATTTAGCTTTTGGAAATCACTGCTGTAACAGGTTTAATCTGAAGGTAAAGACACTGTTAGCTTGTTGTTGGTTAGACGTGTTGGTTAGCCATGTAGCAAGACATTTAGTAACTGTAGATTAGCATATTTTGCCTTCACAGAGACTGGTGAAATGCAGATTGTAGATTATACTAATCGGCAGAAGATCTAAACGCTGTTAGCCAATTAGTCAGACCACTTACAGGCTAATTAGCAAGACATTTGGTTGTATTTTATCACAGAGCACATTTAGCCAAGCAAGTTGACTTAAGCAAACATTAGCAGGTTGTTGACAGGCTAATTAGCATGATGATTCCAACAGGCTTATCCTGCCTGGTACACCGTTTGTAGTCTCATTAGCACCAAAGGGATGAGCTAATTAGCAGACATTTGATAGTCAGGACAACTGCAGTTGAACTTACAACTTTTCAGCCAAATGCTTTCTTTGCTTAGTGACTCCTCAGTGTTGATGCCAAGCTTTATTATTGACTCAGGCTTCTCAGTAGTTGCTTGGAGGTTAATTAGCGTCAGGCTTACGAGTTATTAGCCCAGTCATCTAAGCTGCGTTATGGCTACTCGTAAAAATGTATTTCCTTAAAGTTTCAAGGACAACTGCGATGTCTACGCCTGTTTATCTGGCTGTTGTTTAGCTAATTAGACAGTCTGCAGATTAACTGGTAACTATTAATTTATTAAAATTAGCCAGTTGCTACTATTCATGCATTTTAGCTAATGTGTCTGTTAGTAGGACAGTCATGACTGATGTTGTCTAATTTGTCTCCAGTTTGTAGCCTGACTGTAGATTAACAACAGCCAGCTCAGAAGCTGATATTAGGCTAATTATCTGTGCTTTTGGTGATAAATTCTTTGTGTGCTCGTTAGATGGTAGTGTTTGGTTTGTTAGCTTGACAGTTTTCATGGCTAATGTTCTTTTTTAACCCATCAGGAACACAGATGGACCGTTTTTAGCCAAATTATGTCAAGATGTACAAGCAAGTAGTTAATGCTAACGGTTTCTGTTGGCTAATTCGAAACCTGCTGCTAGTATTTTAGCAACATTTTTATGGCTAATTATTGGCTAATTGACACACTGCCTGCAGACCGGTCGCTAAGGGCATAGGCTAACTGCTGGATGCTAGTTAGCGGCTGTTAGGTGTGTTAGCTTAGCGCGGTGATGGGCGGTGATTCTGCTCAGGTGTTGTAAAGGAATGATGCAGGAAGTTGTAGTTAATCTCTTTCATAAACAAAAATGGTGCTAACTCGGTCCTGTTCACACTGGAATCATCGGGTTTCTTCCACGTTGGAGGTCTCGATTAGCTTCCTGTCGGCGTCGCTGCTTCCAATGGGCTTCATCGCCTCAGAGCGGAGGAGTAGAAGAGGAGGAGGTCGGGGGGCATGGGGGCATGGGGGGTGGGGTGGGTCTGGAGGTGGGGGGATCTGGAGGTCAGGGCTGTCAATTCAGACACATCAGTCCCTTCTGACCTTCCTGTTCCTGGGAGATCTCCGCAGAACGTCATCCTCCAACTTCTGACAAGAGAAGAAGAAAAGTTAGACCTGTTGAATTATGCATCAGCTGTTTTCAAACCAGTCGAGTCTAAAAAAGCCAAACAGCAAACGTACAGTACAGGCCAAAAGTTTGGACACACCTTCTCATTCTTCGCATTTTCTTTATTTTCATGACTATTTTCATTGTAGATTCTCACTGAAGGCATCAAAACTATGAATGAACACATGTGGAATTATGTACTTAACAAAAAAGTGTGAAATAACTGAAAACATCTCTTATATTCTAGTTTCTTCAAAGTATCCACCCTTAGCTCTGATGACTGCCTTGCACACCCTTGGCATTCTCTTGATGAGCTTCCAGAGGTAGTCACCTGAAATGGTTTCCACTTCATAGCTGTGCCTTGTCAGGGTTACTTAGTGGAATTTCTTGCCTTATTGATGGGGTTGGGACCATCAGTTGTGTTGTGCAGAAGTCAGGTTGATGCACAGCTGACAGCCCTATTGGACAACTGTTAGAATGCATATTATGGCGAGAACCAATCAGCTAAGTAAAGACAAACGAGTGACCATCATTACTTTAAGAAATGAAAGTCAGTCAGTCTAGAAAATTTCAAAAACTTTGAATGTGTCCCCAAGTGCAGTCGCAAAAACCATCAAGCGCTCCAACGAAACTGGCTCACATGAGGACCGCCCCAGGAAAGGAAGACCAAGAGTCACCTCTGATGCTGAAGATAAGTTCATCTGAGTCACCAGCCTCAGAAATCACAAATTAACAGCAGCTCAGATTAGAGACCAGATGAATACCACACAGAGCTCTAGCAGCAGACACATCTCTACAACAACTGTTAAGAGGAGACTGCGTGAATCAGGCCTTCATGGTCAAACAGCTGCTAGGAAACCACTGCTCAGGAGAGGCAACAAACACAAGAGATTTATTTGGGCCAAGAAACCCAAGGAATGGACATTAGACCAGTGGAAATCTGTGCTTTGGTCTGATGAGTCCAAATTTGAGATCTTTGGATCCAACCGCCGTGTCTTTGTGTGACACAGAAAAGGTGAACGGATGGATGCTACATGCCTGGTTTGCTGGTGACGCTGTTGGGGATTTATTCAAGATTGAAGGCAACCTGAATCAGCATGGCTACCACAGCATCCTGAAGTGACATGCCATTCCATCCGGTTTGCGTTTAGTTGGACCATCATTTATGTTTCAACAGGACAATGACCCCAAACACACCTCCAGGCTGTGTGAGGGATATTTGACCAAGAAGGAGAGTGATGGAGTGCTGCGCCAGATGACCTGGCCTCCACAGTCACCGGACCTGAACCCAATCGAGATGGTTTGGGGTGAGCTGGACCGCAGAGTGAAGGCAAAAGGGCCAACAAGTGCTAAGCATCTCTGGGAACTTCTTCAAGACTGTTAGGAAACCATTTCAGGTGACTACCTCTGGAAGCTCATCAAGAGAATGCCAAGAGTGTGCAAAACAGTCATCAGAGCTAAGGGTGGCTACTTTGAAGAAACTAGAATATAAGAGATGTTTTCAGTTATTTCACACTTTTTTGTTAAGTACATAATTCCACATGTGTTCATTCATAGTTTTGATGCCTTCAGTGAGAATCTACAATGAAAATAGTCATGAAAATAAAGAAAATGCAAAGAATGAGAAGGTGTGTCCAAACTTTTGGCCTGTACTGTACTCCCAACGTGATCGTAACAGTTTCGTTCAGGTCTTTACGATCAGATCGAATAAATGTTTGTGGCTTTGGTGTCAAATAATGTCACAGAAAACTGTTCTGTTCTAATTTTGCAAACATTATGTTCTAAAGTTCTAACTCTACGTTGGTGGAATGTTCTGACCATGAACAAGCATGTAGAACAAACAAACAAACAAACAAACAAACAAACAAAATCTGCCTTCATCAACTTCAACCAAATGTCTCTACAGTTTAAAGCATTCAAAGGACCCAAACTCCTGAACCGTCCTCTACATTTATTATGATCTAAACTTAACCTGAACTGAAATAAGAAGGAACATGGACACAAAGATCCACACAATCTCAAATGTTCAAACACAGGTTAAAGAGTTGAACGTTTATTTCTATCTCAAAGTTTCCTTCTAAACATTTACAAATGTTTTTCATATTATACTGTATACGATATTAAAAAAAAAGTCCAGGTCTTCTGTTTTGCTAGAAAACACTGTTTTCAGCCTTTATTACATATACTAATGATAATTAATGGACAGATATTGAAAGTGAAGTTCTTCCTGAAAAAAAGGTGCAAAAGAATTGACAAAAAAGAGGGTTTCTGACACTTACTACAAAAACAACATCAAGAACCTAAAGAACCTAATTCTGATTGATTGAATCTGACTGACTGGTGTGACTGTAAAACCAACAGTTCCCCCTGGAATTAATCAAGTATTCAGATTCCCATTGTCATTTACTTAGATAATTATTGATCGACTAATGGAGAAGGTTTTACTTTTATATTTTTGCTTTTCTTGGGTCTCACCTCCTCAGCTGCTTCCTCCTTCTCGTCCTCCTCTTCGTCTTTCTCAGGCGTTTCCTCCTCTCCTTCGCTCTTCTCCTCCTCCTCTTCCTCTGGAGCTGAAACAGATCAGATCAGTCAGACCTGAAGGACACATGGGGGGGTTGGGGGTGGGGGTTTATCCCGTCTGTTTGATCCATCGTCTACCTGGACTGCTCTTCTCGGCCTCCTCGGCCTCTTCAGCCTCCTCCGCCTTCTCCTCTTCCTCCTCCTCCTCTTCCTCCTCCTTCACGTCGGGCTGAGGTTCGTCTGTCTTCTTGTATTCTGCCGCCGGCGTGGCTGCGCTCTTCTTCTGTTAAAACAATAATGAACACTCAGAACTATCGAAAAACAAGTTAAATAGGAAAACAGACAAAAATTAAACGTGCCAACGACCGTCGACTGTTGATATAGAACGGAGGATTCAGACGTATATTAGTTCAGGTTCTACATTCAGACCAATAAATAATAAAACAACCGATAAAAAATGACAAATACAAAGCTTTTCTATGTTTTACAGTGAAAAAACGTAAAGATTACATCATGAAAATGTTTACATCAACATCGTCTTGTAAATATTCAAAATGGAAAAACTGACTTCCTCTGTCAGAATCCAGAGGGATACATTTGATCATATTTAGGACAAATGGATCAAGTTTGCATCCTCTTGCCACCCAGAATTTGAAACCCTCCTCTAAAAATGTACTCTTTTTTTATCATCTCCCTGTATTTTTTTCTTTGTTTTATGTTTTTCTGCATTAACATGAGTACTGTTTAAAGAACCCAGAGGTTTTGTAACACTAGGATTCTTTTTAAGTGAGAAATACCAAAACTGTAAGCACCTGATTCATGTTTTTTGTTTTTTTACACGCATTTATAAAATAAGAAATATGAAAAGAATTCTAATAGATAAAATATGTATGAATGGTAATGTTGAAGATATTTTGTAATTTTTTCCAAAACAAAAATGAAAAAAAAAAAAAGAAAGAAAGAAAATGTTTACATCTACAAACTATCCATAAAAAACCTTTGAAGAACATGAACAGGCAGAGACCACTTCAATACACAGCCTGTGGAATGACAATAAAACCTATTCTATTCTATTCTATTCTACTTTAAGTCCAGATCAATGTGGGATAAATTCAACAGACTCTAAACTAATTCTGTTCAGTTTTTTGGAGCTGGATGGAATTTGTGACATTTTTAAGCATGAATGAAGACGATGAGGACTTATTCACTACAGCGTCTGGTGTTTATATAACGTCTGACTCCAGTAAACAGAGGAAACAGACGAACAGCTGATTGTAACCCTGTCCTTTCACAGATGAACTAAACACACACCACATACACCCACATGACACCAAAGCAGATTCTGGAGATTTGACGTCCAATGCAAACTCTGCCAACGCCTCCTCTTCTCAGTTTTAGTCTTTATTGGTTGTTGTCAAACCAGCCCAGAGGTGCAGTAGTGCCACCTACTGGACTGATTCTACATTCCCATTCAGCCAGTGTTAGCGTCTGTGACCCCTGGAGGCAGAGCTGGACAACTTCTAATATACAGTAGAACCCCTGGACTAATAATAATAATAATAATGGATTAGATTTATATAGCACTTTAATTTGCTTCACCTGTCTAACAGCGCTTCTGTTTTAAAAACCATTAAAAGGATTTTCAGGTGTTTTTATGGGGGCTGGAAGTCACGGGTACAAATTCTTAGCCATCCTTGTTTTTTCAGTTTCTTGTTCATTTTAATGCCTGGTCCAACTAAAGGTCCATTTGTTTGGACAAATACAATGATAACAAAAATAGCTCATAGTAGTTTAATTTCAGAGCTGATATCTATCCATTTAACATGTTTTCTTGATAAAAACCAAAATCACTTCAGTTCTTACATCAATATCCATATCATTATACTGACAAAAATAGACAAAAGAAAACATGGAATGAATAAAAGCACTGTTTTAGTCACATAACACGCACACAGGAGTTAAAACTGGATTACATAACCACTGTTTTTGATGACTTTGGATGGTCTAATAATTTTTTCCGCAACTGTATATTTCAATTCATTTCAATGGTGAAAACTGATTTGAAAAACAAGTAAAAATCACAGAAAGAGCTCAGTAATGAATCAAATTAAACTTGCACTGCCAGGTTTTACTGTACGATTATTCTTTCAGGTTTTGTTTTCTGAAAATCATGAAAAATGCAAAAATCACCAAACTGAAATCATTTCCTGGAGGCTTATTTCTCCAGATGTGTATGGGTTCTTCTCTGAAACTGGGTTTATTTTAGTATCTGTCACTTTTCCACCTTTTTAGACCCAATAATAAAAAGGTAAATGTAGACATACTTCCCCCCAGGATGGACCTAATGATGACCTCAGATAAATGATCCATCCCATAATTAATGAATTTATAATCAAATATTGGATCTAAAAATAGGACCCAAATATGGACATTAAATCGCCGTAGGTGTCAGTGCATTAGATGTGTAAACATGTATGTAAACGGTCTTCTATATACTCTAAATACAGACACTGTGTTCAATGTGTGGATCCTAGTGGTTTTCTAATCCACACATGTGGGTTTTTCATCAGTCTCATTCCAGGTTTGGTGTGGAACCCATCGTGTCCACTGGTGTTACATGTGGAACAGGAACATTTAAACATAAATAAATCATGAGTGATTTTGCAACAGTGGTCATTTTTATTTAACACTCTGCCTTGAATAATTAGATTCCCAAAATGTACCTGTGAGAGAATAAAGAGATATAAAAAAATAAATAAAAAATAGTAGTGTGTAATTTTCGTGTCCTTTTGACCGTGTTACGTGCAAATTTTTGTATTAAATATAATGTAAAATAATATAAAAATGTGTTTTATCTGAAAAGTAGTTTCTCTTTTATCTCAGTATTTTTTTTTTTCAAATGGACCCAAAGTGCTTCCAAACCTGCTTCATAACATTAGTCTACATCTGATTTGAATTTCTAGCCCCATGTCCTGTTTTTAGACCAGTTTCATAGAAGCACCCACACAGAGGAGTGTTTCAGTAAAGACAGTATATTTTATATCCATAAACAGCTGATTATAACTGTATTGTATTGTAACTGCATTTTTGGGTCATATTCTCCAGCTTTACCTCCAGCTCAGACGTCGTTGTTTGGTTCCTATTGAACCGGTCTGATTACATTAACACTGACCCACCCGTCGTCCACAGTGGGTTCTACTCTACAGAACCAGAACCACAGACACAGCCACACCACACAAACCACTGAAGCGTCTACACTACGACCATCAGTCACCGAGGCCGAAGCTCCGGATCCACGGCGCCGTGGACGTCCGCTGTCTGTCAACTCGTCCTGTAAACTGTTGAGACTCAACTGACCCTGAGCCGAGCCCGACGACCTCTGTGGACGGTCACACATAGGCGTCACCACGGCAACAGGAGGCATGACGACCAACTAAGGTCACATCCAAGGTTCATTCATTCAATGTAGCATATGAACGAAATGTGTCCTCAGGTCGCAGTAATAAGATAACAGGATAAAAAAAAACAAAACAGTAAAAATATCTAAAAAACAGCCATAAAAAACACATTCATATGTAAAACAGAGTCAAATCTGCACATTGAACTGTAACCGCTGCTCTCTTTGTCCATATGAGGCCTTTAGTTACCTCTGAAACACATCACATGACCTGCAGATGGAGCTCATCAGAACGGAATCAGAAAAATCACCATAAAAGCAGAATTTAATAGAGACGACGTCCACGCCCTTCTGAACGGGTCATGTGACAGAGGCTGCTCAGGTCAAAGGTCAGTGAATGCAGCATTGGTGATTCTAAAAGTGTGTTAAATTAAAGCCTTCATTTGAATGTATTGGACATGTCCCTCTGTAGTTAACTTTTGGACATCAGTTCTCAATACCCTATCAGAAACCGTTCCTCACCGAATTGAGCCCAATCCCCAGACTGGTCTTTTTGGCATTGCTCCAGATTCAGAGCTCCCTAAACCCATACTCAACTTCCTGGCCTTTGCTTCTTTACTAGCGTGATGGGCTATTTCACTAAAGTGCACAGATCCAGCTCCTCCGTCCTGTTCTCATTGGCTCAGAGACATGATGTCCTGCATGAATCTAGAGAAGATCAGATACACTGTTCAGGGATCAGAGACTAAATTCAGCAAAAATATGGCACCCCTTTTTGGTATTTTATGAGAAATCAACAACAATAATCTCTGAGTAGCTGCCCCCTCTTTCAATTAAAAAAAAAAAATTAATGTATTATTTTTTTTATTATTTTTTTTTTATTGTCCGTTTTTGTTTTTTATATTGTTCTTTTACACTGCACTTATTAAAGCTGTTTAAACATGGTTGTTAATATTTTTTTATAATTTCCATCCCATCTTTTCATACATTTTTTCAGTGGTTGTTTGTATCTGTTCATGTTTGAGTGGGTTATGTGTTGTGTCATGGGTGGATGTTGTTCAGAAAATCAAAAATCTCCTTCTTTTATAGTGAATAATTTATTCATGATCTGTTATTCATAAAAAGACCTTTGAAAGAAAGTCTTCATTTGGGAAACAGACCATCTAAAACAGGGGTGTCAAACATACGGCCTGTGGGCTAAAACCGTCTGCTGAATGGTCCAATCTGGCCCACGGGATGGATGTGAAACACAACAAGAATGACACTGATGATACTAACAGTTAAGGATGTCCACAACATTTTAGTTCATGTTTACTCTAACATTTGACCAATATTCTGCCTGTTATTTAATGTTTTGTGCATTTGTAGATCCACTGTGATCTGTAAATTAAAATGTACATGTGGAAGTGATAAACAGAGGCAGAATATTGGTAAAATTACATGTATTTTTCTTAAGAAATTTCAGGTTGTTCATGTGATTCACTTTTTTTCATGATGAATGACAGTTTGTAGATTTAAACATTTTCATCATCTAATTTTACTTTTTTCACTCTAAAACAGAGAAGACTCAACTTCATTCATATGTAATTGTATTAATATTTCAGTGGTTTGGTTGTATATGACCCTAGAACTAAAATTAAGTAAAGCATCAAACCCAACTAAAACAACAACAGGTTGTTTTATTGTGAAAAGCTGCTGTTCAGTTTTAATCAGCTGCAGCTTCATCTCAAGTCTTTTCAGTCAAAATCCTTCTATTTTTCATGTTATTCAGTGTTTTGTTGTTGGTTAAATTTGCATTAGTTCTGCAGAAACATCAGTTATATGGGAAATTTCAACATTTTCATAATTTATTTTTGTTTTTCTTGCACTAAAGCATAGATACATTTGTAGTTGTCATGATCTCTATGTTATTCTGGTATTATTTTACTGGTCTGACCCACTTTAGATGGAACTGGTCTGTATGTGGAACCTGAACTAAGATGCATTTGACAGCCCTGCTCTAACCCTGTGTGTGTGTGTTGCGGTTACCTTGCCAGTGCAGCAGAAGACGATGATGAGGACGAGTGGTAAAGCCACAGTGAGGACGTAGACGACCCAGAGCCATGGACGTTCCTCTGCAGCGTTCAGCATCTGAGTGGCCAGACCGGGCTACGACAACAAAAAACAACAACAAATAAAAAGGGCTGTTCCACCAAAAACCACAAAACACACACAAGACTGTCAAAGTCATTTTAGTTCAGGTCCCACATTCAGACCAATATGATGTCCAGTGGGTCAGAACCAGTCAAATAACTTCATAATTCTATAAATAAAAGTGGAAGTATAACAATATTCTGCCTCAGCTTTTATAACGTACAGATCACAATGGATCAACAAAGGCATGAAATATTTAACAACAGGCTGAATATTGGTACAATTACACTGACTTTTCTTTACAAAATGTCAGTTTGTTCATGTTATTCTCATTTTTCAAAGTGTTCATGATGTAATTTTACCTTTTTCACAATAAGACACAGATGAAAGTTTGTATTTGTCAGTATTTATAGGTTGTTCTGTTCTTATTTGACTGGTCCGACCCCTTTGAGTTCGTATTGGTCTGAATGTGGGACCTGAACTGAACCTGAGTTCGACGTCCCTGCCTTAAACGGAGGGAAACCCCTGTGTTGAAGGTACAGGAGGCTCCACCCACCTCAGCGGCACCCTCTGCTGCCTTCTTCAGGCCCCAGCCGTCCGTGGCCCAGCGCTCAGCCGTGTTACGGTCGTTCGTGATGAAGAAGTTGTCGAAGAAGATGTCGGAGGTCATGGACCACAGCTCCAGACCCACGGCGCTGAACGGCGTCATCTTGTACGGGTGGAGGTCCTCGAAGAACGCTGGGTTGGGGATCTTCCTGGGTTTCCAGACACCCTGAGGACGGAGACCAGCAGGTCAGTTACACCTGATCCACAGCGGATTTAACCCTTTAAGGACTAACAACAGAACAGGCAGGCCTACATTTATTATGTTTATGCAAAAAATGTCTTATTTTTGTCAATTATACTGCACATTTTTTCAGGGAAACCTTAACTTTCACTATATGTCCATTAATTATCATTATTACATGTAACAAATGCTTAAAACAGTGTGCTACAGGAAAACTGAACAAAACTGACTTTCATCATTTATTATGAAAAACTGAATGTTTTCTAAACTAAATGTAAATGCTTTCATCTATTTTCCATGTGTTCGAACATTGTAGTTGTTCTAGATCATTGACTGTCCATGTTCTTGTTCTTTTTGGTTCTTTGGTGTCATTTGGATACTTTTGACAGTCTGTTCACATTGTGTCTAGTTTTAGACAGAGCCCCTCATTTCACTGACAAAAACATCCATCATCTGATTCAAATTCAGACACTGCATCTGTTTATGACCCGGATAGATCTGCATAGAGATTTACACATATATACAGCCATTTAGAGAAGATTTACAGATCAAATACAACTATCAATAAACTATACAAACCACAAAAATACAGAGAAAAACAGTGAAAAAAGGTGAAGCCCCCCAGCACAACTCAACAAAAAAGCAGCAAAACACGAGTAGAACACTCCAACAGTACTATGACTATTATATACAATTATTTACAGGAGTTCACCATGAAAACCTCACTAAAACACTGCTCAAAGTCATAAAATCTTCCATTTCCCTCTCTCACTGACTGCACTCTGTTGCTCTAAGCTCCACCCACTTCCACCCCTCCCCCTCAGCTAATGCAGACCCCTACCTTAATGTGTTCTAGACCAATAGAAACAACCCAACCTCAGATAAAAGATGACATTTGACTGTTGTCAATAGTACAAATGGACATTTCAACGTCCTCCTAAAAGAATTAAAGGAGCTTTGAACATTCTGAATGTGGGAGGGGCTTCGTGGCTCACCTGGTAGTTGGGGTTGTCAATCATGGGCGGCTTCCACTTGCCCTTGTAGTTGGGGTTGTCAATCATTGGGCGTTTCCATTCGCCGCAGCCGGGCGCCGTCTCACAGGCAGGGTTGGGGACCTGAGGGGCCTCCCACTCTCCGTCCATGTCCTCGTCCCTGATGGACGCAGTCACATGATCAGGCAAAGACCCAATCAGGATGGAGTGTGAGATGAACTCAGATGTTCAGTTTAATCAGTTTTATGTTCATCTGCGTGTATGTACGTGTAAGTGGACGCAGTTTAAGAGTTCATTTACGTTTCAGTTTTAACCAGATTAATGTGGAACCACTTTAACAACATGAATGAAGGTCTGAGGTTGGATTAAAGGATGGTGTAAGTGTGCATCTGTAGGTGGACCGCCCAGTACACAGCCAGTACATGCCCAGTGGACTGCCCAGTACGCACCAGTCCTCAGGTTTGACGGCGTCGGGGTCTCCTGTGTACTCGGGCTCGTCATCCAACCAACCGTCTGGTTTCACAGCGTCTTCATCTGGAATCTGAGCAGGAGCGTCTTCATCCCTGAACAGAAGAAAACAATGAATCTACCTCAAACATCACACACTGGACATGTGGCATCAGGAGGAAAATGGAATGTGCTGGTGAGATGTAAAGATCTGAGGATTTAAAATATGTGTTAAAGCTTCAGGTTTAGAGTTCAAAGACCTTTGGGTTTTAACCCAAAAAAAAAAAAAAAAAAATCAGATGGACGCTGAAACACCCAGGAAAGAAGAGAGATGATCTGAGAATGATAATAGATGCACTGACGGAGGAGAAGGAGGAGGAGGAGATGAGGGAGGAGAAGGAGGAGAAGGAGGAGAAGAAGAAGAAGAGGGAGGAGGAGGGGGGAGGGAAGGGAGGAGAAGAAGAGGAGGGAAGGAGGAGGAGGAGAAGAAGGAGGAGTCTGTTATGTGATGCTGCAGAAACATTTTTTGTTTCCTTAGACAAAAGTTGTTTTAATTTTCATAAACTAATTAAAGCTGTGACTTTTCTGAAGGTAAATCTTTCTACATTGTCTTTAAACTGACAGAATCTAAAACAGTTTATAAAAACAGTTTTCATGGACTAATGACAGAACCACAGAAGTCCATGACCAGAGGTTTATGGAACAGGGTCTTAGTTCAGAACCTACTGGACCTTTAAAGGCGGCCATACACCGTGCGATTATTTCTATCGTTGCACGCAGCTCCATCTCAAACTGTGTGAATCAATCGTAAAGTCAGGCTCACGATTCATGTTCTCACACTGTACGGACCGATGCTCGTACACGACCTGACTGCTCACACTGTAGGACCATACACCAGAGGACGCACGACACATTCGTGTTGTATCTGGAAATACAACGTTAAAATACCAAGGAATCCGAAGTGCATAGACAATTGTGTATTGGCATGAGTCACGAAATGGTAGTGCTAAATAAAAACCAATGAGCCGCTTTGGCAATATGCGCCATTATCTGCAGGGAATCAAAAAGAAGGAAAGACGACAACGTGTTTGGTGCAGGAATTGGTTGTCCTGATGTGGACAGTATGGGCTGTCAATCCTACAGCAAAGGGAACTAGAGGGAAGCTGCAAAAGCTAAACTGCACTAGGCCAATAGCCAGCTACTGTTAGCTTGTACGCTACTGTACGCTTCTGTGTTCCCGCATGCACAGTGTGAGAATTTGAGGCACATCAGCTCGTGGCACTGCTTTGACAGTGTGATACCCTCACGAGGAGCGAGCAGGATTTCAAACAGCTCTGTTTTCCTTGCGAACACACGATTGCTGATCGTGAGGTGGTCGTGAGGTGCTAATCGCTTCTCCTTACCCCATGTACACTGCACGAAGCACGACACACGATTAGAGGCACATCTGGCCCGATCCCAGAAAGAGTCGCACGAGTGAGAAATCGTCTCTAAAATCGCACAGTGTATGGCCGCCTTAACTCCTACAACTAAGACCAAACACACTGTGTTCAAAATCCAAACGTAAACCTGAGGACGCCTCTACGTCTGCAGTTTCATCACAGATAGAATTCAGGCAGACCAGCTCTGAGGTCAGACATGAGGACACGGTCAGAGTCCAGTCCTAATATTAGCTTCTACTGTCATTTAACCTGCGAGGTCCATGGCGACAGACGACTCACCAGTCCTCGGGTTTGGCGGCGTCCGGGTCCTGGATCTTGGGTCTCTCGTCCCAGTCCTCAGGTTTGTGGTCGTCGGGGTCCTCGATCTCAGCAGGGGGGTTGACTGGGGGGGTCATGTCTGTCAGCAGACTGCCGCTGTTCACCACCGTCTGATCCACCAGAACTTCGAAGGTGTTGTCAGGGTTCACCACTGGGGGGCGACAAACACAGACGGTCAACAGCACATCAACAACAACCACCTTAGTCCTGTCTGTTGTAGTTTATAATATGTCAAAATGCAAAGAGTATTTTAACATTTTTTACTTGTTGTCCAACGTGTAATTGTAGAGTTGTGTATTTTAACCCTCGTCTTGTACTTGTCTGTGTTCAGGTATTTTAAATTCAGAATAAACATTTTTTTTTTTACTACTTTTAGGGTGATAATCTAACATCTGTCCAGTTACTGCAGACGAAAAACAGCCAGTCTGATTCTGGAGCATTTACAGCAAAGTGAACTGAGGTACAATGTCCCTGTTAAATAAACCAATAAGTAAAAATAATGTTCATAAAATAATAAAAACACAGCAAAAATAATTATGATTATTATTAATAATATTAATAATAATGTTCAACAAGTTGTCTCCATGGAGACCGTTGATGCCGTCTCACCCAGTGTGTACAGATGCGTCTTCTTGTCGGTGTAGTACGTCCTCAGGTCGGCGTCGGGCTTCTTGGCGTGTTTCTCTTCAAACTCTCCTGTTTTTGGGTTCTGGTGTCTGAAGATGAAGTGCAGTTTGTAATCTTCTCCACATTTATCTGGTCCAAACATGATGGTGTATGGAGTCTTATCCACAAACTGGTCCTGTACAAACACAAACCACAGGAAACCATACCTCTACATTATCATTCAGTTTGTGTCTGTAGATCAGCTCTATCAGGTCTAATTCTACATCTGTGTTCGTGTCTGTAGATCAGCTCTATCAGGTCAAATTCTACGTCTGTGTCTGTAGATCAGCTCTATCAGGTCTAATTCTTCGTCTGTTTGTGTCAGACTGACCAGGTTGAGTTCAGGCGTCTGCGTCAACAGTTTGACATAAGCTCCTCCACAGTCGATGCCCGACTGGAAGTTCACCTCGTACCTGAAAACACAAATGAATCCAAACCCTGAAGATGAAGCATAAAAACAGAAGGATGAAGAAGAGGAGGAGGAGGACAAGGGCTCTTACTGGATGATGAGGGGGGTGGAGTCAAAGGTGAAAGGTCGCAGCAGCTGGGCGGAGATAGCATGATGTTTAGCCCGAGACTTCAGAACCAGACCTTTATCACCAGGAAGTTTACTGTCCTTCATCTCCTCCACGGCCCATTTACCTGAAGAGGAAGAGGAGGACGAAGAAGAAGAAGAAGGAGGAGAAGGAGAAGAAGAAGTAGGAGAAGGGGGAGGAGGAGGAGAAGAAGGAGGAAAAGAAGAAGGAAAAGGAGAAGAAGATCATCATCATCACCTCTTTTCTAAACCCTTTCAGATCCAGGTTTTTATTCCGTCACCTCCACATTGCTCCTTATTTTATGGATAATTTCAGTGTAAATAAATACATTTTTATCAGTTTCATATTTTATATAAAAAATAAATCCTGTCGTCATTGATAAATAGACAGTGTTTGTTCTTAGAATTCAGTCTTTTTTTTAACAGTTCATTGATGAACTGATGCTGAGACTGGATCAATAAACACTGAAAACCAGTCAGTCTTTCCTGCTGTCTGAACGTCCTCCTGATCCACCTTTACTCCATCTTCTGAAACATTCCATCTACAAAAACATTCCATCTATGGAAACATTCGTTTGGACTTTTCGCGTCACAGTTTACATTCAGTTTATTGTTACATCTGACTGTTTTGTCTGAATTTTCTACCATTTCTGTTTTTTTTAATTCTTCTATTTTATTACATACAGTCTGTTTGCTCGTGTTCCATTTTTATTTTTCGATTCTATTTTTACTGTCTCATGCTGCTCTACTACAGTTTTATCATTATTATTTTTTTGTACTGTGTGTGTGTTCAGTTCTTACCGTCGTACTTTGCGATCTCCTCGTCGGCGTCGTCCTTCTTGGCGCTGGACACGACCCACCTGAAACCGACACAGACCAGGATCAGACCGGTCTAGAACCCCCAGACCACCTGACAGGGGTCATGGAGAGTCCTGGACTACATTCACAAGGACCGGATTATCATGATTCTATGTTATTTTAATTGATTATCATTTACTGATACATAAAACTGATTGATTGGTGATGACACAAAGTATAAACACTGACTTTTCTGGACTCTATCTTCTAATGTTTGTTAACGTTCCATTGACTCCAGTCCAGGTTTATCCTTTGGTTTCTGAGGTTCAGGTGTTTAGTTTGTAATATTTTCCTTAGTTAGATGTTACTTAGATGTTTTATTTTAGTTTCCACATTCAGACCAATATGATCTGAAGTGGATCAAAACCAGTAAAAGAATAACAATGAAATATTTAAATTATATTATGAAAACGTTTACATCTACAAGCCGTCCTTTAAAAATGTGAACATGAACCTGAAACCCTTCATTTCCTGAGGGTTCTGACAAAGGAATCAAAGTTCTATCTAATCTACTTCAGAAAAATAAGTGTAATTTTAATAATATTCTGCCTCAGTTAATCATTTCCACATAACGTACAGATGACAGTAAATCTACAAATACATGAAACATTTAATAACAGACAGAAAACTGGTCCAATTACACTGATTTATATGAAGGTTGGTCATATTTGTTCAGGTTATTCACAGTTTTTGTGAAAAAATAGTTTGTCAATATTTACATGTAATTTGACTTTTTTTAAACACCAAAACAAAGAAAAATTTGTATTTGTGATTATTTATAGGTTATTTTAATACAGGGTGTTTTCTCTTTATCCAAATGAAAATTAAAGACTTTTTCTAAACTGATATCCCCCCCCCAGACCTTGACTTTATGTACTTTAATACTATGTCATCATCATCATCATTATTACATCAGATAAAACTGGGTTTTTTTTAAGCGGACCAGAGGTGTATATGTTACAGAAACTGATGTTGTTTATTGTTTATTCTAGTGCAATGTTTGTTTGTTGTTGGTCATTTAGTTTTCTTACTGCTGCTTATTAATATTACTTCATTATAATTATCAGTTCTGATATTATTAAACTCTACACAAACACACACTGTACATACTGTATAATTACTTTCATTAATATTATTACTGTTTTATTATTTAATTTCACTAGTACTTTCTAATGTGCTCTTGCCTGTTTATCACTACTGTTCTTCATATTTTTCTGGTAATATTTCTGTTACATGTACTTTCATAGTTGTGCTCTGACTGGAACCTTAATTTCCTGAGGGATCAATAAAGTTCTATATGATCTAATCTAATCTACTCTAAACCCAGAGTACTGGACCCATAAATGTAGAATGTGATGTTCTGGTTCTGTCCCTGATCGTGTCCTCACCCGTCCAGTGTCCCTCTGTCAAAAGACTCAGCGAAGAAGTGTTCCCCCATGGGCTCCGGAGCTTTATACGTCACCTGGACACAAACAGAAGGACATGTCCAACCAAACCATCAGAGCTAATGACACGACGTCAAACCAAACATCTGGACCTCCAACATCCTACTGGTGAATTTAATCCTTCCTCCTCCTCGTTTTACCTTTGGTGCTGGTGGACTTTTCGGTGTGGGCGGGGCTTCGTCCTGTAAATCCCCTTCAGGCTCCTCCTCCTCGTCTCCGACCAGGCCCGGGTCCAGCTCGTCCTCCACGTCCACGTCGTCTCCCAAGTCGTCCACCAGGTCCTCGGTCTGAGCGACGGGGGCCAAAGTGAGGACGAGCAGGCCTGCCGCCAGAA
The DNA here is from genome assembly GCF_902148855.1 of Sphaeramia orbicularis. Taxonomy (NCBI): domain Eukaryota; kingdom Metazoa; phylum Chordata; class Actinopteri; order Kurtiformes; family Apogonidae; genus Sphaeramia; species Sphaeramia orbicularis. Next base: position 4,001,524 of record NC_043966.1, read on the forward strand.
GAACACACAACCCGACCCTCTGATCCATAATCTGAGGAAACAGAACAGAACCAGACCCTCTGATCCATAATCTGAGGAAACAGAACAGAACCAGACCCTCTGATCCATAATCTGAGGAAACAGAACAGAACCAGACCCTCTGATCCATAATCTGAGGAAACAGAACAGAACCAGACCCTCTGATCCATAATCTGAGGAAACAGAACAGAACCAGACCCTCTGATCCATAATCTGCAGAACCAGAACAGAACCAGACCCTCTGATCCATAATCTGAGGAAACAGAACAGAACCAGACCCTCTGATCCATAATCTGAGGAAACAGAACAGAACCAGACCCTCTGATCCATAATCTGAGGAAACAGAACAGAACCAGACCCTCTGATCCATAATCTGCAGGAAGAGAACAGAACCAGACCCTCTGATCCATAATCTGCAGAACCAGAACAGAACCAGACCCTCTGATCCATAATCTGCAGGAAGAGAACAGAACCAGACCCTCTGATCCATAATCTGCGGGAACAGAACAGAACCAGACCCTCTGATCCATAATCTGCAGAACCAGAACAGAACCAGACCCTCTGATCCATAATCTGCAGAACCAGAACAGAACCAGACCCTCTGATCCATAATCTGCGGGAACAGAACAGAACCAGACCCTCTGATCCATAATCTGCGGGAACAGAACAGAACCAGACCCTCTGATCCATAATCTGAATAAACAGAACAGAACCAGACCCTCTGATCCATAATCTGACTAAACAGAACAGAACCAGACCCTCTGATCCATAATCTGACTAAACAGAACAGAACCAGACCCTCTGATCCATAATCTGAATAAACAGAACAGAATCAGACCCTGTGATCTGTAATCTGAGGAACCAGAACATAAGCATCTTCTATGAGTCCATGTGACCTGATGGACGTTAAACTGAACCAAAATCATGTTATACTGTTTCTCTTCCTGCCTTTGAGAGGTAAAATTCTACTTTTCTGTTGTTTTGTGGAATAAATCAGATTTAAATTAAATTATTTATTGTCTAATTGTAAATTAATGTTCATTTTTCTGTTATTATTGAAGTAAAAATTCCAATTTTCTGTCTATTTTGTTTGTTTTTAAGTCATATCATCAGATCATTTTGTTTTTTTTACTAGAATAAGAATCACATCTCATCTTCTCTGCTCTTCTATGGGAATAACTGCCCCCCCCCCTTTACTCCACCCCACAGGGTTCAACAGGATGAAGACACCGTTTCACCTCCGTCTCTCACAGGACGCCTATAAACAGTATAAATAACACAAACTACGCGTCCATCCTTCCATGGTTCATCGCCATGGAGACGCAGCAGCACCCAGAGGACGCTCATGTTGTCCTTAATGAGATTACACCCCCAAGGATTAACGTCAGCACCCCACAACACATCTACTGACACAAACACCGAGCCTGTGGAGACACATACGGGTCATTAAACACAACACTGGAGCGCTCACATTCCCTACGTTACACAAACTATCCACAGACTTAAACCAAAACTAGAAACCAACATAAACTGGTGAAAAAGCATCGATACCACCATAAAGAGTTTCCTTTTTCAGATGTTTTTTTTTTAATGGGATTAAGAGTTTTTTGATGGGATTAAGAGTTTTCTGTGGAATAAAAGCAATTTTTAATGGATTAAAATTAAAGTTTTCTGTCTGTTATAGAGTAGAAATCTGTTTTCAGTTTTTGTTGTATAAATACATCACAACATTCTTGCCATTTCTAAAATGAAGCCACTTCTTCTGGTCTTTTATGGCATAAAATCCAAACTTCATGTTTTCTATGTGGATTAAATTCACATTTACGTCTTTATAATAGCACCAAAATGACTTTTTTCTGCTTTTATGGTGTAAAAATGTGCTCCATTCTGCTCTACATCCATGAACTGAACTGGGGAAAAGTTCTGACTTGTGGGGAATCTGGTGTTGAATCGTCCATAAATAAACCAACCGGTCTAACGCCAACACGTCCAGTTCATTAGTCAGTTTATTATTATGGCGTCATTAATTCTTCTGTGTTCATCTATTTAATGTAGATTTAGTTTTTGCGAAGCGCAGAGTGTTAACCACAGACCAGACCACACCAGGGGATAATCTGATTAACCTGCTCAGGATTAGCATGCCTGGCTAACAGCCGACCGCCGCCATTAGCTGCTAAACGTTAGCTTAGCATTGCATCCAAATCTCCACGTGGCGCTGGAGGAAATTAATGACAGAGAAGAAGATGACAACACTTCTGACTGGCTGAAGAGTAAAAAAATGATGCATTTACTGTCAAATGGGTGAGTTCAGCTCATAATGTTTATTATCTCCAGAAGTCTGTTTACATGAACATACTGCAGCGTTTAAGCTTCTATTCCTCCACAAATGAAATCTCATGTTGTGAATAAAAACTGTTCAGATTATTTATGATGATTACATTTTCACCAAAAATTAGAGACTGTGGATCCTCCTGTAAAATGTACCTTTTTCACTGCAAATACTTATAATTTAAGGTTTTTCATTATCCTCTATTTCTCTATTATTATTATTATTATTATTATTATTAGTAGTAGTAGTAGTAGTAGTATTAGTATTATTACCTTGTTACTAATTTAGTTTGTGCCAGAAGAACAAAAAACATAAGTTTTAAAGTTTTTAGAACCTTCATCATATAATCTCTGAACGAACACAAATTCAACCTGTACATATTTGTGGTAAAAACATCACTAAAACACCACGTAAGAACAGGTCAGTCATCTGTGAAATGACAAGGCTGATCTATCTGTGCATCTACAATCATCATGACCATATGTGTATGAAAAACCTGGAGCAGATTATATTCAACAGCCAAGACGGTCAAACATAAAGACAACTAGAACACTGGTCTAAGAGTAGCAAACCTACAGAACCAAGTTTGAGTCACTGATAAATGTAAATTCAGTCTAAATGCTGTGTTTTTTCCTCTAGTTTCACACATGCTAAATGATAACAGCCTCCAGCTGAACTCCAGCAAAACTGAGACCCTCATCATTGCCCCGGATAGTGCAATCCCAGGGATCAAACATCACCTTGGAGACCTGAGTTCCTCGGTAAAGACAAAACTGAGGAATCTGGGTGTCATCTTTGACCAGGACATGTCTTTAGAATTCTACTCCAAACACCTAGTCAAAAACTGTTTCTTCCACCTACGCAACATCTCCAAACTCAGATCTATGGTGTCCACAAATGAGCTCGAGATGATCGTTCACGCTTTCGTATCTTCTCGCTTAGACTACTGCAACAGCCTGTTTACATGCTTAAACAAGAAGGAGCTGGCCCGTCTACAGTTTGTCCAGAACTCTGCTGCCAGGCTCCTGACCCGCACAAACAGGAGAACCCACATCACTCCCATCCTTAAATCTCTCCACTGGCTCCTGTTCTATATCGTCTTCATTTCAAAATTCTTGTGCTAACTTTCCGGGCCCTACATGGCCAGGCCCCTGCATACATTGCTTCTCTGATCCAGCCCTACAGCTCGACTCGTAGCTTGAGGTCTTCAGGACAGCACCTGCTGATGGTTCCACGGACCTGTTCTAGCACACGCGGTGACAGGTCTTTTAAAGCTGTGACACCACGTCTATGGAATGACCTGCCTCTACACCTACGGTCCATGGACTCTGTAGAGAACTTTAAGAAACACCTCCAAACCCTCCTGTTCACAAAGGCTTTTTAGTCTCCCACCTGACCCAGGACCACCACAGACTGACTACACTCTATGTATTCATCATAACATACTCCATGTGTCATCCCCCCCCCCCAGTCTCTCTATATCTCTATTGCTCTCTCTTTTCTCCTCCTTTACTCTCTCTCTCTCTCTTTAACCCCAACTGGTCAAGGCAGACAGCCATCCTTCAGGAGTCTGGGTCTGCTCGAGGTTTCTGCTGTTAAAGGGAAGTTTTTCCTCGCCACTGTCACCAATCACAAGTGTTTGCTCCTGAAGGATTCTGTTGGGTCTCTGTAAACTTAATTTGATTCTGATTTGAATTGATAAAGCACTTTGTGACTCTGTCTGTGAAAAGTGCTCTATAAATAAAATTTACTTTACTTTACTTTACATACAGTCTATGTCTAAATGTGAAATATGTGAATTAATGATAGAACAGGTTTGTGTCAGAGCAAAAACACAGTCTGTTTGTTAAATACATAGACTTTACAGGTTCGATTTAAGCGGAATATTTATAAATTTACTGGATAAATGGACATAAACTAATATATTTGTGGAATAACACTTTGAATGTACTTTGAAAACAACAGACAAACAGCACTGTGGTCATTTGTTTCCAACTCGTCTTATTAAAATATGTCAGATTTAACACTTTTAATCTGAGGCAGAGAATGTGTTAAACCATTGTCGACCAGTGAGTTCAGTCCGCACGATACGTTTATGGACCAGGTTTCAGACTCATCCATGTGTTTTAGAGTCCGTTTGATGATAAAGTCCAGTTTAGTGCATTTAGTTCTGAACTTAATGTTCTTCATCTGAATGATGTGGGCTGATCTGATTGGCCGATAAACCCACATCCTGTCCTAATTGGTCCAGTGAAACTAGCTGAAGCAGCCATTTCAGATCCAGACCGTCAGCTCCATCAGGTCTGGAGACGGTTAATCTACAGTCTGTTAATCTGATAGAACGGAGTCGAGGCCCGAGGACATCTGCTGCTCAGACTCATATGAAGACGCCGAGCTCAGATTATCAGAAAAACGCCAATGATGAGAAACCAGAGACACAAACGACCATGTCATGAGGAGGCAGTGAATGCACCCTGGCTTCCACTGCTCCACTCCACTCTGGTCCTCATTCAACCCATTAGATGTTTGTCTGTAAAATGTCACTTTTATGTCGACTCATGTTTCTTGAAGCCACAAATATCCTGTTTGGTTCAAAGACACTGATGTTACAGTCACAGAGGAGAAATATTCACATTTAAGAGGAAGGAAAAGTCCGAAAATTATCACTTTTCTATTAAAAAACTTTTAAATTGATGAAATAATAGCGGCAAAGATATTATATTTTACATAATTAAATCTAGTCCTGCCTGTGGCCATCAGACTGTTTAATTTGACCGTATAATCACATAATTATAATTACACAACTATATGTTTGTACACACACATACATATATACATATATATGTATATATGTGTGTGTGTGTGTGTGTGTCTTAATTATTACATTGCTAATATATTGTCGAGTACAAACTGCTGTTGTAATTGTGTTTTAATGTGTGTATTTAGTGTGTATACATATATACATACATTTAAGGGCTGTCAAAATTAATGCATTAACACTGATTAATCCATCATCATGATTAATCTAATTAAACACTTCAATCGTTTGACATCACTAATATATTTTACTTTTTTTAATATTGATCATTTCTTTGCTGCTACTTAACGAAGCATGGGCTTAATAAAGTATTCTGATTACTTTTCCCTTCTAACAGGTTTCACATTGTCTCTAAACACCAACTCGTACAAGGACAACAGTCAAATATTCAAGAACCCAATGGGAATGTTTGGACAGCTGCTGAAACATTAACGCTGGACACATCAAAGGACGATGGCTCCAACAGCACTTATTATTACTGGAGTTACAGTCGTCTGTTCCAAAAACTGATTATACTTTATAATAACAGTTTATAACACTAACAGCATCAGTGAGAAGAGTATGTCTGTGTTTGTTTAAGACACTTTACAAACACAGTCACAATAAAAGGTCCAAAAATTATGCAAAAATGCAGAGTTAACAGTCAACCACAAAACCATCCCAAGTCCATAGACAAGCATGAGGTCAGTGAACGCACCAGCAGACAGACAGGAAGAACAGGTTACTGTTTAACACCGGTAGAGTATCAACAATGAGCCAAGTGGATCAGCTGGACCGACCAGAGCCAAACCCTTCACATGTACCACCCAACACAAAACACAGGCTGAAGAAGGGAAAACCTGCTTTAACAGCATGTTAGATTATTAATGCATTTTACTTCAGTTTGAGGCAGACGTACAAAAACAGGTGAGGATGTTCCCACATAATCTATCGCACGTCACTGTATTTTCATTACATTTACTACCATATTTGTGGACAAATATTTGCTAAAGCAGATAAACGGAAAACAAAACTGGCTAAAAGGGTTCACTTTGGACCAAATAGATTTCGGAAAAAGGACTTTTTTTTTTTTTTTAGCTTCTTTGATTAGATTTTTTGTCTTAGATTAGAATCAAAAACAGCTCGGCCTTTCTTTCCCAGTCTAAAGGGAAGACAAATTAAATTATGGGATATGAGCTTTATCTTATTTAACTGGTAAAAACTGAGGGATTCATTCCTCACTGAGTTCTAAAAGACAATCGGTCCAACTGTAAAACCTACTTAGTCCTCTTCAGCCAATAAATCAGAAGGTGTTTTAATGTCTGATTAAACCCAGATCAGGTTTAACAGGTAAAAATGCCCATGTTACAATCCCTTCCCTCTGGCGAAAAGAAACCACATATATTCACACACATGACATCCAGCCAACAGGCCTAAAGCTAAACGAAGCTGGAGTTTGTACAACATGTACATTATGAAGACAGACTGATTAGTTTACTTCTGTATTTGTTGTTGCATATTTTAGGTTGAAGTCAGTCATGATGTTGTGGAAAAAAATGATGCAAAATAAAGAAATGATCACAAATTTCCTTTAAAGAAGTAAAAGAAATGGGGTGTTGGATGTCTGTAAAAATGAAAGTGAAATAAAAGTAGGAAAGGCCAAGCTCTTCTTCAGTCCAATAACAGATATTTGGTGATTTCCACATCAACCCTTTAGTCCAGGGCTGTCAAAGTCAGTTTAATTCAGGTTCCACATTCAGACCAATATGATCTAAAGTTAAATAATAGTGAAAAAGTGCAATTATTTTGTGACAATGTTTTCATCTACAAAATATTCTTTAAAAAATGTGAACATGAACAACTTTAAGTTTCTTAAGAAAAACAAGGGCAAATTTACCGATATTCTGCCTCAGTTTATTGGCATGTATCCAAGACAACAATAATAATAATACTAATACTAATAATAATAATAACAACAATAACAACAACAAAAGACATGCCGGGGAAGCCAAAAACCAAAGTGGTTTATCGTGGGCCGCCCCAAAGACTTGAAATAAAATAAAAAAAATATTTGCAGTGTCTAATAATGACATACAACCATAAGTGAACAAAATTAACTAAATGAAGGAAATAAGTCTCAGTTTATCATTTCCACATGTGCATTATAACGTACAGATCACAGTGGAACTACAAATACACAGAACATTTAATAACAGACACAATAATGGTCCAATTAGACATTTCATGTTGTTCATTTTTGGTCAGTTTATTCACATTTTCTGTGATAGTTTGTAAATGTAAAAATGTTCACTTATTTACACTACAACAAAGGTACAAATCTGGAGTTGTCATTATTATTTACATGATATTCTGATGGTATTTGGTTCTGATCCATTTCAGAACACATTATTCTGGATGTGGAGCCTGAACTAACATTATTTTAACATCTTAGATAGTTAATATGTTCAGTGTAATTTTTGTATTTCACCAACTCCTGTCACGGGCCGGACTGGACCGTTTCCTGGCCCGGTTCTGGACCCGGGCCCGTATGTTGGACCCCCCTGCTTTAGTCCTTCAGTCTCCGACGCCTCCAGGTTCAACTCCGGCTAATTTAACTAGCCTAGCTTCACTTCAACAACTACACAGCTGCAGAAACCAGCGGCAACACTGGGTCACTTTGTTTAACTTTACAGAGAAGACACAAGCGGAGTGTTTCCGTCACCTGAATTCTCCAAAATGAACCGGAACTGCCCCGTTTTTCATGTGTTCATTAAACGTCAACGTGCTAACTAGCTGTTAGCTGCTAGCTAAGTGGCTAGCGCAGTTCACCTGTGGTTAATTAGCATCAGTTAGCCTCACGGGGCGATGCTAACAGCACGCACACCACACTTTAGCTGCTGTATTATTAGTATCTCTGAGTCTACCCGGGTAAAAGGCACACCGGCAACACAGCCCTCTGAAAAGACTCCACTTAGTGCGTGTTTTTCAGTCATAAATGTGCTTTTCTGGCGCATTCACTCACCTCCTCCGGCTCTCCGTGTGACCGCCTGGGAACTACTGAGGAGGATCACGTGGGGCTTTGGGAAAGAAAACCCGCCTTTCCCCACCGCTGATTGGTCAACTCGGATAACTGTTCGACGTTTCCTGTCAACTGTCAACCGCTGATTGGCCGAAATTAAATCTCAGTCAACCTGGGTAGTGCCCGCCCCCTGGAGCTGAACCTCGTGGACAGCGATGATTGGTCGCGGTGGCAGTGGAAGTGGGCGTTGATTGGCTGGAGTAAAACTGACGAAAAGACATGCGTACATTTGGTCATATCCTAAAGAGCAGGTACAGTTTAAGAGAGGGTTGTTTATTCACATGTTCTGAGCTTTTCATCATATTTTCTACTTTATAACTCAGTTTTAGTCATTTTAGATTCACAGCATCGTGTGGGATCGGAATTTATAAGAGAAACGCCATTTATAAGAGCTTTAAAAGTTGATGAGGATGAACTTTTCCGCACATTTCCAGTTATTTTTCCATAAATATAAAACCTTTTAATTGTCAGTCACATATTTGTTGATGCTTTTAACATTTTCGAGCAAATTATATTGCATCATGCCCATAAAAAATGACTCATACTGGACATTAAAATAATACAAGTATGTTGTGATATGTATGTTTTTCACCTTTACTTTATTTTAGTGTGAATATCTTGTTATATCCTTTTCATCTTGTGTGTCTTTTATGGTTCTTATACTTTTCCACTATCCCATGATGTCATTGTACCTTTTATAGCCTTTTTTATGACACCTGATTTCCTTTTATGTGTTCAACTATTACATTTTATTGTCATCATCAATTTTATTTGTGCTTGTTTTAGTATCATCTTTTCTTTGTACTATCAATATACTGTCTATATGTATATATGCCCGTATCTCATAACTTCATCAGTTTCTCCCTTTTTTGGATTTGGATTTACATGTTTTTTCATGTATGTTGAAGATTTAAAGAGTTTATTGTCATATTTGCAGCAGAAACACAGTAGTTACACAAACTAATGACATTCATACTCTGAGCTCTAACCCCTTCACTCAACTACAGTAAAATAAAGGAATAAACTTAACTCTGAGCATAGAAAGTAAATAAAATACTATTAAAATACTATATACAAAAGGGTAGAGTACAGTGAATAGTATAAAATTCTATTATCTGTGCACAGAAATACTGTAACAGTGGTGAAAGATTGACAATGTGTAAATATTATTTAGAACATCAACATGTAAATCTCAGATATTTGCAGCTGCAGCATCGATATGATTGAAATGAAGTGATTATTTTACCTAAATTCCACATATTTCCTTTAGTTTAGGTCTACTTGTAGGTTGTAAATATGTCATGTTCCTATTAAACTTTCTGTCTGTAAATTCAAACTAATGTCCCAGAGAATATTAGAGCTAAAGGAAAACTGACTTCAGTTCAACAGTGTTCAGTAATCCTTTATCTGAGTCAGAGTGGTGACAGTCATGTGATCTTCAGCCATGTGATGGTTCAGCCACAGCACAAGACGAGGGCCCAATCCAAATTCACCCCATGGCCCTCCCCTGGGACCCCCCCCCCCCTTACCCCTACCACTTGAACCAGACTTTGGTGACAGTATTCTCCATGTCGTCAGCAGCTGGAACCATCTCTGTTCCATGAGCTTTGGACTTCAGTTTACGTCTATCAACCACAAACCGCAGAAGTGCGATCTATAACACATTCAAACGGCATTAAACGGACGATCAAATGATTCAGTTGTTTACGAAGAAAATTTGTGTGTTTCTTTCATCACCGCTGCACCTTTTTGCTGTGTTTACCTCCACCTTAATAATAATAATAATAATAATAATAATAATGATGGATTAGATTTCTATAGCGCTTTTCTATGAAGGCATACTCAAAGCGCACAGACGGTGGATCCATTATTCATTCGCTCTCACATCCTCCCTCTGGTGGTGGTAAACTACATCTGCATCCACAGCTGCCCTGGAGCAGACTGACAGAAGCATGGCTGCCAATCTGCGCCTACGGCCCCTCCCACCACCACCAACATTCACACACATTCATACACCAGTGTGAGTAGCAGCACTGGAGGCAAGGAGGGTGAAGTGTCTTGCCCAAGGACACAACAGCACATGGACAGAGGGGTTCGAACCGCCAACCCCTCGGTTATTGGACGACCCGTTCTACCATCTGAGCCATGACTGCCCCCAACGACTCAAACAGAATTATGGCAGATTTGTCAGACCCCTCTGTTCGTAGTGTGGTCCTGAAAAATCTGCATTTGGAGGGTCAAACAGCCCTCCCCCTTAGCCCCTCCCCCTCCGACTCGTCAAGAATCGGGACACTACCTCTTCACATGAACGCGCAAAATGGAGGGGTAGGGCTAAGGGGGAGGGGCCAAGGGGGATTGGGCCTATCGGTCGCGCCTCATTTTATCTCCACAGAAGTTGCATTTTTACATTAATTTCTGGACGTTATTAGAGTGAATCTGCTTCATTTAAAGGTAAAATCTGAGCTAAAGGTCCGCTTCATCCTGGGATCACAAAGGCTCCGTTCAGACCACAGCTAAATGTGGCCCAGATCTAATTTATTTACCCATATGTGACCTGGATCTGATCTGTTATAGACAGTCTGAACAGCACTAATCTGACCTGGACCACTTTCATATGTGGTCCTAAATCCGACCCGGACCACTTTTATATGCGGTCCTAAATCCGACCCGGACCACTTTCATGTGTGGTCCTAAATCTGACCTGGACCACTTTCATATGTGGTCCTAAATCTGACCTGAACCACTTTCATATGTGGTCCTAAATCTGACCTGGACCACTTTAATGTAGAATTTGAACCGACACATAAACAAATCAGATTTCACCCATAAATCCGACCTGTGCATTTAGACCTGCTGTGGGCGGAGCCTTAGTTTTCAGGTTTAAATAGAAATAAACTCACCTGAAATCCACATAAATCCACAGCAGATACAGAGTTTAACCCAGAACCACACGTCATTCAATTAAATATCTGTCTTTATTACAATTCACAGATTGGATAGAAGTTTAAGATCATTTAAACATCTTTATCTAAAGGATACAAAAGACAAACACCAGGTTATAGTAATGCATTCCAGTGCATCTCACAGGAAAAGAAAATTAAAAAAAAAACTCTCAGGACATTTTTCCTGAAGCTCACAGACGCTCACGATGATCGGAGGCGAAGTCGGGTTTGACGTTTTTTATCCAGATTCAGGAGACGTCGATGTAAACGGATCCAAAAACAAGTCTGTGTGTCCGTTTAACCACCGCACCAGAACCAAGTCACCAACAATGAACCATCTACAGGGATTCATCTGGAGGAAACACATGCCTGGACAGAAACTCTGAGCTCGTCTGAGAGATGAGATCTGACAACGCATTTGGAATGAAGCGGTTTTAGAATGAGTTACAGAAAAGACAAAAAGAAACTAAGAATTGGTTTGTACGAAGGAGACGAGGACATGAGGGGACAAGGACATGAGGACTGAAGGAGACAAGGACATGAGGACTGAAGGAGACAAGGACATAAGGACTGAAGGAGACGAGGACATAAGGACTGAAGGAGACGAGGACATGAGGGGACAAGGACATGAGGACTGAAGGAGACAAGGACATGAGGACTGAAGGAGACAAGGACATAAGGACTGAAGGAGACGAGGACATGAGGGGACAAGGACATGAGGACTGAAGGAGACAAGGACATGAGGACTGAAGGAGACGAGGACATAAGGACTGAAGGAGACGAGGACATGAGGGGACAAGGACATGAGGACTGAAGGAGACAAGGACATGAGGACTGAAGGAGACAAGGACATAAGGACTGAAGGAGACGAGGACATAAGGACTGAAGGAGACAAGGACATAAGGACTGAAGGAGACGAGGACATAAGGACTGAAGGAGACGAGGACATAAGGACTGAAGGAGACGAGGACATGAGGGGACAAGGACATGAGGACTGAAGGAGACAAGGACATGAGGACTGAAGGAGATGAGGACATGAGGGGACAAGGACATGAGGACTGAAGGAGACAAGGACATGAGGACTGAAGGAGACGAGGACATGAGGGGACAAGGACATGAGGACTGAAGGAGACAAGGACATGAGGACTGAAGGAGATGAGGACATAAGGACTGAAGGAGACGAGGACATGAGGGGACAAGGACATGAGGACTGAAGGAGACAAGGACATGAGGACTGAAGGAGACGAGGACATGAGGACTGAAGGAGACGAGGACATGAGGGGACAAGGACATGAGGACTGAAGGAGACAAGGACATAAGGACTGAAGGAGACGAGGACATAAGGACTGAAGGAGACGAGGACATGAGGGGACAAGGACATGAGGACTGAAGGAGACGAGGACATGAGGACTGAAGGAGACGAGGATCTAGTCTGCTCCAGGTTTCTGCTGTTAAAGGTACTTTTTCCTTCCTCTGTCTCCACTCACTAGTGTTTGCTCCTGGAGGATTCTGCTGGCTTCTGTAAATTGGCTTAGAGTCTGGTTTGGACCAACTCTGTGTAAAGTGTCATGAGAGAACTTCTGTTATGATCTGTCGCTATATAAATAAAATTTGATTGACTGATTGATTGAAGGGACAAGGACAAAAGGACTGAAGGAGGCAAAGACTTAAGACCATAAGATAAAAAAAAGAATGAAACCAGGAATGAAGGAGGCGAGGACATAAGGACTGAAGGAAGGTCCTTCTGGTCCACAGGTCCTTCTGGTCCTCCTGGTCCACAGGTCCCTCTGGTCCTCCTGGTCCACAGGTCCTTCTGGTCCACAGGTCCTTCTGGTCCTCCTGGTCCACAGGTCCTTCTGGTCCACAGGTCCTTCTGGTCCTCCTGGTCCACAGGTCCTTCTGGTCCTTCTGGTCCTCCTGGTCCACAGGTCCTTCTGGTCCTCCTGGTCCACAGGTCCTTCTGGTCCTTCTGGTCCTCCTGGTCCACAGGTCCTTCTGGTCCGGTCGGTCCTTCAAACAGGTGTTTATTTGGTTCCACTGTCTTCACTGTGATGTTCTGTTAGTAAATCCTAATTAATAGTTAATTATCTGTGATTAGTTTGCAAGCTGATACAGGAGACTCATCTACTGATGCCTTCAGGTGCTGTTGGGAAGATGATCATTTCCACTAGTGAATTTGAAATTACACGTGTGTTGTGTTCAAGTGTTTTTGTAGCAAAAGGACAAATGTGTGAAACACAGCTTATGGTGCATTCAAGGACCCGAGGTTTGGACGGGGTCATTCATCGGATACAGCAGGGGTTTTTTTCTACGTTGTTTATTCTATAAATGTCTAAATTCATCCTCCAACAGCAGCACAACGTTGATAAAACCATCGTTTATCATTGGCCTTGAATCCATCGTTACTCTCCGTCATGTTAAAAAGGTCAAAGGTCATTTTCAACTCGTGGATCAACCTGTTTTTCCCAGTTCTCCAGTGGAAAATAAGACATGAGGAGGCGTTTGTGTGCAATTTACCAATTCATAACTAGTATTTCCCATAATTCCCACAGCACCTGAAGGCAGCATAAATCCTGTTTGGTGCGTTTTCCTTTGTGGTCGTGTGTTGAACTTTTCCTGGTTTTAAAAACAGGACCAGCGTTTAGAACCTCAGACTGTTTATGGGAAATACACTGAGCTGATACTGTAATGACATGATGATGATGTCAAAGGAGGCGGAGCTTCAGCACAGTACAGTTAGTTACAGCGTTTTGATCCTTTGTCCTTCGATGTTCAACGACGTCTACATGATCAATGAATTAAATATAAGAAAACAGGTGATTTACACTGAAAAATGTCAAATACACAGAATATTTGAATAAATGTGATAAATCCCTTCACACGCGTTTTTTCATTTTCTTCATTTTTGTCGATCTATTCCATATTTTGGTGATTTAATGCTAATTTTTTTTCATTTAATTTGTTTCAGCCTCATTTTCTTCATTTTGTTGTTAATTTTTTATTCAGTTTTGTTGAATTAATGGTTATTCTGCTCAATTTTGATTCAGTATCTACTTTTTCATTAATTTAACAGGTATTTTCTTCTTTCTTGTTGTATATTTTGATCATTTTTGCTGAATTAATTCTTATTTTGCTCATTTTTGTTGCAGATTCTGTTAATTTAAACAAATGAATTCCACAAACCCATGAGTTGAATCAAAGACACTGGGTTTATGTTCAGTTTATGATAGATTTGACTGACAAGTCACTTTCCTTCAGTTTTCTATGTATTGTTAAAATAACCTGTGAATTTACTCTGAGCTTTAATGAACATCTAAAAAAGTGAATTAAATATAAAAAAATACAGAATTTACACTGAAAAATACAGATGTTCAAATGTTTTTTTTTTTTTTTTTGTTGTTTACAGATTTTCTCTAAATTTCATTAAAATTTGGAATATTTTTGGACGTAAACATGACTTTAATCTGATTGGACCTGTGCATTTTCTGAAAATCTAAACATGGGTCACGGTCATAGACAGTTTCCGAGTCTAGACCTGTTGGAGGAATCACGGGTAATTAGTTTCCTGTGGTTCTACCTTTGGTTCTGATCTGGGTCCATTCATCCTGTTTCTGGGTCAGTTGCATATTTTACTAAAGGGGACTCTGACTGTATTAAAAAATAAGAGACGGATCAGATATAATGAGGCCTGTTGTCTCCATGTGTGGGACAAAAGATCAAACCGCTGTGGGACCAGGGTCAACAAAGTCCAGGAGAGTCCAGGGTCCAGAGCAGGTGGTCGTCAGTGACAAGGCCTCAGGAAAAGCAAAGTGTAAAAAAAAGTAAAACACCAGCTCTTCTCGTCATCAGTAGTTTCATGTGTTGAGAAGGTCAGAGGTCGCAGTGAAGGATTCTGGGTATTTGCTACTTCTGAAGTGAATCTGCTCGTTTAAGGCATCACCTACAGACACAAACCAGCACACGGACAGAGGGCATTCATATGATCTAAGTGTGTACATCTCATACATGTGTTACTGAGGGGGGGTGGTTCTGGGGGGTGGAGGTCCAGACCGGCCGCCTAAAAAACCACAACCAGGTCCGAACAGTCTCAGCAGTTTGACCTCGACCAGCGCGTGTCCCAGTGTTTGAACATCTACCTGGTCGTATGTTTGTATATTACACATAAATACAGGGCGGGGGCAGGGGGGGTTCCAGCGTCTTCTGTCGCCCCCTGCAGGTTCATCTGATCCGTTCAGTCCCTGCAGTAATGAGGTCCGGCCACACGGTGGCGCTGCTGCACCGTGGTTCCACTGGAGCCTCCAGGTCGGGTGGCTCTGAGGCGCTGAGGTATCACTGAGGGGGCGGAGCTTCACTCGGCTTTCTTAATGAAGATCTGGAACCAGAGACAAGAGACCAGTAAGACCAGTAAGAACCAGTAAGACCAGTAGGACCAGTAAGACCAGAAGGACCAGGATTAAGTGGAAACAGATCAGCATTAAAGACTGAAGTGACACCAGACACTGACCCTCAGAACCCTAAACTAGTGTCTCAGTCACTGATTCTACAAAATAAAACTAATATTAAAATGAATTCAACATACTTAAGTCATTTATTCATAAAATTTTTTACTATTTTCACTATAAATATTTTCACACTTTAATGTAGAAATGAAATGGATCCATTTTACTGATTTATTTACTATATATTTTGCTTTAATATTTTCTTTTCATTTGCTCTGAACAAAAGGAAAACATTAAGAAAATAAACATACGAAAAGGTGTTAAAGCAAAAAGATAAAAAAAACGTAAAAAGTAACACCTTAAACATTTATTCAACACGGTTTAAACCATTTCAAAGGAAAAAACTATGCAAAAGTAAACTTTAACATAGAAATGAAATGGATCCATTTTACTCATTTATTTACTAAATATTTTGCTTCTGAAATGATAAAAACCCTCTACATTTACTGTCAGTGATGCTTTTAGGATGTTTCAGCTTCATTTTCCACATAAAACTTACACTGAAGTCATGAATGTTTAAATTAAGTGTCTTTGAACAAATATTCAAATGAATTAAACATATTTAAGTCATTTATTCATTACATTTGAGCAATTTTCACTATTAAAAAACTACTAAATAGTCAACTTAAATGTGAATAAATAGTGATAAATATTATTTTAGTCACTGATTCTACATAATAAAATTGAACCAGTAAATAAAGTTTAATGATACGTAAAAAAAAAATATATATATATATATATAAAACACTTATTTCCTTCATTTGTTTATAAGCCATTTAATCCATTTATTTATATGAAAAGTGAAGTAAGTTTTGCATAAAAATCAATAAAATAGACAATTAATAAACCGAGCATAACAATAAAATTAACAAGTGAAATAAAATAAAATCAAATGAAAATTACAAAAATAAACTGAGGGATTTTCTTGTATTTACACCAAACATAGTTTATCAGTAAATATACGACTTCACTGATTCAGAGGTAGATAGTGCGTTTGGATCCGTACCTCGCTGAGGATCACCCAGACTGGAGAGTCTGTCAGCACCGTCAGACGCATGGCCTCCAGGGGCCCGAAGGTGGGGTCCACCTCCCCCTCTGCGATGCCGTTCTGGAACGTTCCTGGAAGATACCACAATCAATGGGATCAATAACCTTATGGATCAATAACCTCAAAGATCAATAAACCCATGGATCAATAACCGTGCAGATTGATAACCTCAGGGATCAATAACTTCAGCAATCAGTAACCTCACGGATAATAACCTCATGGATAATAACCTCACAGATCAATAAACTCACTGATCAATAACCGCACAAATCAATAACCTCACTGATCAATTCCGTCATGGATCAATAACCTCACTGATCAATAACCTCATGGATCAATAACCTCACTGATCAATAACCTCATGGATCAATAACCGCACAGATCAATAACCTCATGGATCAATAACTGCACAGATCAATGACCTCATGGATAATAACCTCACAGATCAATAACCTTATGGATCAATAACCTCACTGATCAGTAACTTCATCGATCAATAACTGCACAGATCAATAACCTCACGGATCAACAAACTCACTGATCAATAACCTCATGGATCAATAACTGCACAGATCAATAACCTCATGGATAATAACCTCATGGATCAATAACCTCACAGATCAATAACCTCACGGCTCAATAACCTCACAGATCAATAACTTCATGGATTATAACCTCACAGATCAATAACCTCATGGATTATAACCTCACAGATCAATAACCTCATGGATTATAACCTCACAGATCAATAACCTCATGGATTATAACCTCACAGATCAATAACACAGGTTTCAGTCAGATCTTCATGTTCATCAGCTGATATCGTCAATAATCAGAATACATATCAAATCTATTCTAATATTCTAATAAAAGGTGATCAGTGACTTCAGTGAGGTCAAACTCATTCAAGCAGTTGTGGTTCTTTAAGGGTTCATGGGTTTTGTTTTCTTTTTTTTGTGTTTTCTTTCAGATCCATAAAGTGTTTCCTCCTGTTCCATCTTTTCTGCCTTTATTTCCATTATTTCCCCGTTCATCCTCTCGTTGCTTCTGTTGTGTCTGCTCGTCAATAATCCCTGCAGGATTTGTTCACTGGATTATGGTTCAGCGTGTGATGCGTTCAGGTACCAGCGTCCGTGTAATCCCACACAGAACAGCGTGTGGGCGTGGCACTTCTGAGAGCTGATCAGCCTGTATTATCTGATATTATTGACAGTATTATTATGGTTTTCAGTCCACATCTGTCATGTGTCTGACTGGTGGAACTCAGAGTCACATGACACAGAAAAACAACAACAGACGAACAGAAAAAGGTTCAAGGTTTCCGACTGTCCCTTAAAGGCAGCACTGCACTTTGATTTCACTGTCAGGACATTTTAGTTCAGTTTAAATGAGTTTGGTCATTTAGTTTAGGTGTTTTTGTTTTTTACTCTCTAGCTCTATAATAATGACTTTATTAACCCTCTGTTATCCCGTTGTTTTTTGTTTTCAGTTCTAATTCCTGCACTAAACTCACAATTTGAACTGTTTTGATTAATTTTAATCCAGACTGTTATTAGCTTTTGGACGAAGTCAGCGTAAGGTTAAGAAAGAAAGACAGAAAGAAAGGAAGGAAGGAAGGAAGGAAGAAAGAAAGAAAGAAAGAAAGAAAGAAAGAAAGAAAGAAAGAAAGAAAGAAAGAAAGAAAGAAAGAAAGAAAAGAAAGAAGAAAGAAAGAAAGAAAGAAAGAAAGAAAGAAAGAAAGAAAGAAAGAAGGAAGGAAGGAAGGAAGGAAGGAAGACAGACAGACACCTGCTAAAGAACTACCTTTAAAAGCGCTTCCTGTAGAATACTGTAAATACAGACTTGTGGTTGTATTGACACATTTCAGGGCAGTGACAGGGGAAGGCAGCTTTATTTCTATAACTCATTTCATGTACAAGACAATTCAAAGTGCTTTACATAAAATGATGTAATGATGTAAATATTGTAAATAAATGTATATGATATGGATAATTGAAATAAAAAAAAGTTTAATTTGATATTTACTTTTTTGGTCCATCTGTGATGCAATAGTTTTGGATATTTTTCATTTAAGAATATTCTAAACTAAATCTTGCCTTTTGAGTCTGTTTCAGATGGTATTTAGACCTTTATATTTATATGGAATATTTGTTTTAGATTTGTCTGGTTCAAAAATTATCAATCTAACAGTAGTGGGCGGTCCTTCTGTGACCCTTGAACTGCCTCTTATTATTGTTTTAATTTCTTCTGTTATTTCTGTTTTTTAATTTTCCAGAAAAAATGACAAAAATTTAAAAATATTTAACCATTAATACTGGGATTAAAAGCTGACATTAATGCACAGATAATGGCGATTGACCCATGACTGGTCAGAAACAGATGAAGAGCTTCTGTCATTTATGGTTCAGACGCTGCAGCTTCGCTTTAGTTCACACCTTCAGTCGCTTCTTTAAATAGACTTTCATCCATTTACACAATAATTACGTCATTATTTTTGGATGAAAGTTGGAACAAGATTGTGTCAGGATTCATTGGTTCCAGGGCTAAACTTCAGTGTCTCACATCTAGTGAAGAAAAGTAAAAAGTGAAAAAAAAAAAAAAATCCTGTCAGAGGTCAAATATTATACTACGATGAATTTCCTTAAGAAGATAAAGTCTATTTAATCTGACCTAAACATGGTTGCGTTTTAAAAATGGGTTAAATATATAAAAGTCCAGAGATATTAACACATGTAGTAGTTTCTAAATACTAAGAGCTGAAACGTGTGTGTGTGTGTGTGTGTGTGTGTGTGTGTGGTGTTAAACTACAACTCCCAGGGTGCATTTCAGAGACAAACATCCACTTCCGGAACGTCATGTTGTTGTATTTCAACAAAATATGCAGTCGCTAATAAATACTGAGCTGTAGCAACAGATTTCAGAGTGTAGGAACAGTTTGAGCCCTCATCCCCATGGAAACAGCAGCTGGGGTTTATGGGTAATGTAGGATATAAACTGTAAACTTGAATAGAAAATCTATGACACCAGAACACCCAGGAAATGAATTAGACTACAACTCCCAAGGTGCATTTCAGCAACAAACTACAGCCACAGATTACACCCTATAAAGGGAATACAATACCCAAAAGGATTATGGGTATTGTAGTGTCTACAGTCAGTGTCGGAGCTGAACTTTACCTACAGTGAAGTCATACTGATGGATGTGGCAGCTGGAATGAACCTCATTTCCCACAAGCCCCCACTGCGTTGGACTTGTAACTTCCTGCAGGGGTTAAAGGTCAAACAGAAGCTGATGTCTCACCTATTCTGATGAAGCCGTCCTCTGTTCGATGGTACTTTGGTGTTTTTTCCCTCCCTTCTGTCAAGGCCTCTTTCTCTGCCTGGATATTCTGAAACAACACAAATGTCCCTGTCGTTAGTTTATCATGAACCGCGGCTTGGATGGACGTTTCCTGTCATCACACAGTGGAGGATCATGGAGACGAGGACAGAATCAGAGGGAGTTCAGTATCTGGCCGGTCGTCAAGGGCAACCGGTCTGGAAACGGTCACATCAGGGAAGGAGGCGTGGTGTTGGCATCTACGTCACAGAGGTGGAAAGTCTGGGTTTGGACGTCAGATCATCAGTTCCACTGTGGACCCTGAGGACGGTGGGGGTACACACTTAAGAGGGACCAGAACCAGAACCGGAACCAGAACCTTCAACCAGGATGAGACCTGATGAAGACCACCCGCTGAGACACGTGGGTCCAGTTTGAACCCTCTGGTTTCCATCTACAGATGTCCTTGAACCACCGACAGCCCATCATCTGAACAGTGGACTCATGTCAAAATGTTTATTACACAGTTTGTTTTTTCAACTTGAGCCATAAACACAGATCCCAAATACTCAATAAGTGCCATATTTTTAACCCTGTAAATGCCAGGTTTGTAATGGAAACAAACCATAGTTTTTGATGCAAAACACACAAAAACCCCTTTTTTTTCAGTCTGGATCTATTAAATTAAACAGATTAATCTATTATATTATTATTATTATATTATTATAATATTATATTATTATTATTATTATTATTATTATATTATTATAATAATAATATTATAATATTATATTATTACTAATCTATTATATTAAACAGATCCTTTATGGTCTGACATTTCTGACGATAATTATCCATATGAACTGACGGGTTGAGCTCCACTGACTCTGTCCACGTCTGGAACTCATTCATGGAGTAAAGACCAAACACTGAGACTCAAATCCCTAAAAACTATCTGTCAGCCTTTGACTTCCTCCTCTTTTCTGTTTATCTGTTTCATCCTCCTTCTTTTCCCATCAGGCCTCGCTGTCATCTCCTTTCTGTCCGCTCGCCTGGTCAGCGTTGCCGTGGAAACCGCCTCTCTGCGTGTCCCGTATTTCTGCTGGTTTTCTTCCTCCGTCTCCTCTCGGCAGGAGCCCCCCCCCCCATCCTCTTCCGTCAGTAAACCTCCTCTTCCTGCTCCTCTTCTTCCTCCATCCTCCTCCTCGCCTCCTTAATCAGATTCCATCTCCATTCATCTCACGGCCGTCAGTGATAGACAATGTTACATTCGTGCGCCGCTGACCCTCCACGTCTTTAATCTGCATCGATACTCAACTCAGAATGAAACTGAATGCCGGCTGGAGACGATGTTTGTAAATGACAGACTCACATCGAACGGCAGGACCTCCACCGACGTATTGAAGAGTTTGTCTCCTGGATGTTCAATGTTTCCGCTGCGAAAGAAATACCTGAAAAACACACGAAAACACAAGATTAAACCCGTTGACCCTTTTAAGACGGTCGTGTCTCTAATGCCACATTTTTGCATTGTTTACTCAAATTACTGCAACTCCTGAACCGTTTACACTACTGACAAAATTATTTTTCCAGTTCATATAGTTGATTGATAGTTGTATTTTAGCTGTAAATACGATATAATAATAATAATAATAATAATATACATATATATACATTTATATAATTTCTAATGAAGTTTTCTCTATATTTAACCTTTCCTAAGGGATTTATCTCCATTTATTCTAATATTATTCTCGAGATTTAGTATTTTTCAGAGTAAATCCTGTATTTTTAAAAAATGTATTCATTTTGAATATGGAAATGGTACAAGCTTCACGATAGCTACTAATTGACTTTTTTTGCACAACATAATATAGAAATGAAAATTCAAGGAAGCAAAAATAATACACACAAAAACAGAAAAAGAGAAAAAGTCATATTTGAAAAGGAGTAGGAAGAAGCATAGCTTATTAGCTCTCAGCTCTTTGTCTAAACCAGCAAAATTTATATATATATATATATATATATATATATATATATATATATATATATATATATATATGCTTCTGTCAGCCTGCCCCAGGGCAGCTGTGGCTACAGACGTAGTTTACCACCACCAGAGGGGGAATGTGAGAGCGAATGAATAATGGGTCAATAATGTAAAGTGCTTTGAGTGACTAAAAAAGCGCTATGTAAATCTAATCCATTATTATCATTATTATTATTATATACATACATATACACACATATACATATACACATACCCATGCACATACACTCACATATACACTTACATTTTCTGTATTTAATTCACTGATCATGTAGATGTTCATTAAAGCTCAGAGTAAATTCAAAGGTTATTTTATTAAAACAGAGAAAACTGAACAAAAGGTGATGTTTTCAGTCCAATCTATCATTAACTGAACATAAATTAAGTGTTTCCATCCACTGTCATTTATGAAACTAAACATGAGCACAGATGTTGCAGATTTTTTCAGACTTTTACCAAATTTATCTTCAGACACATAACTGGACTTGTCTTCTCTAAACGTGGCGCCCCCCTGTGGTGAAAAACAACCCACTGATCACACGTATCAGACGGTTTGTCTGATACCAACCTCTCGACCCGGACCGGTGTGAAGAAGCGGATCCGGATGAAGTCTCCGGCCACTGGGGTGAAGGCCCAGAAGAAGTCCTCGCCCAGGTAGGCCTTCTCCAGGGTGAAGTGTTGGTAGGTCTTCAGGCTGGTCGTCACCTCTGCCAGCGGGTTGGCGTGGCCTTTGTGCAACGTCTGCTTCCCAAAGTCCTTATCCTGCAAGCAGACCCACACAGGCCGTCACATAAAACCCAGTTCCGATCCACTAATCCAGTCCAGATCCAGGTGGTTTTTATACAAAGGCAGAAGAACATCAGTGTCCTCCACTGCACACATGAATATTTCAGTGGTTTCTCACTCTGGAACTAATCTGGACTCTATTTTACAGAAACAGGAAAGGGAAAACGAAAAATATGACAGAACATTTAACACTTTTATACAACAAGAAACAACAGAAAACATCACATGAATCTGTCCTTTAACCACATAAATACATATTATTATCCAGGGGGCGGGGCTTATGACCTATACCCCATCCAGCCACCAGGGGAAGATGGAGACGTCATTGTAGAAAGATATGAAGATTGTTGTGTTTTTGTTGCATTTTCATCATGTTTTGTCTGTTTTTGGTGTTTTTCATTTAGTTTTAATCTCATTTACATCTGTTTTTCATCCTTTTGTCTTGTTTTCTTGTTATTTTTATCTTTTTTATGTCATTTTTGTATTATTTACACCTTATTTCTGCCTTGTTCATCATCATTTTCACCTCGTTTTACATCTAACATCAGTTCGTCATCGTCTCGATCTAGACTTCTTGATGTGGAATGAAGACCTGGTTCTGTTAAAAACCGAAAGACTTGAATGACCTATATCACATCCAGCCACCAGGGGGAGATTGAGGCGGCACAGAAACATATGAAGAAGATTGTTGTGTTTTTGTGGCATTTTCATCACATTTGGACTTGTTCTGTGTCACATTTTGTCTCTTTTTCATCTTTTATGTCATGTTTTTATTTCCTTTTCATCCTTTTGTCTTGTTTTCTTGTCATTTTTGTCTATTTAAACTCATTTTTGTACTATTTAAACCTTGTTTTTGTCTTGTTCTTCATCATTTTTGCTTAATTTACATGTAACTTCAGTTCATCAACTTCTCGGTTTAGACGTCTTGATCTGGAATAAAAACCTTAAGACAAATTAGACAAATTGAACTTAAAAACATCATGGGGTGGAGTCTCCTGTTACCATCACATCTTCATCTTGATTGTGTTTTACCTAAATGTGAATGTTTTACTTGCATGTGAAATACAAGTAAAAGACGTTTCAATATTATGTTTTCAGTTCACGAATATAAAACTACTACTACATAGCTTCGAGAATATAAATGAAAACATGCAAAAAGGGCAAATACAGCAGTTAAAACCTGGTTTTGTGCAGAGTGACTGCTGTGGAAGCGTGTTCCACTCTGGTTATTTTAATTTCACTTGGATTCTCCTGCTGATTTTCCTCCTAAACTGCAGTGAACGTTTGCTTGTGGAGGGTGCCGGCGTGTTTGGCCTCCATCTGTACACTGAGCTTCAATCTGCACACGGAGCCGCCGGGCCACGACGCTGCGATCAATACTCGATCGATCGGAGTAGATTGCAGCAGCAGTCGGCGGGTTAATATCCATCGCTCTTAACACAGTAATCAGAGGCATTAAGCCGAAGCGCAGAAGCCTGTGAATCTTCATCTCTCCGGAGAAGAACCTGGACCAGAAGGACTCCAGTAAAAGCCCAAATGGGAAACATCAATATTACATGTGTTTCAGTTCAACTGTGCACAATCCAAAGCTTTATGTAAATATTAGATGATTTTGCAGCTTGATTTGTGTGGGTACGTTTCAGGTGGTGACGGAAGAGGAGGAGGAGGAGGAAGAGGAAGAGGAGGAGGAGGAATAGGGGGAGGAAGAAGAGGGGGAGGAGGAAGAGGAAAAGGAGGAGGAAGAGGAGGTGGAGGAAGAGGAGGAAGAGGGGGAGGAAGAGGAAGAGGAGGAGGAAGAAGAGGGGGAGGAGGAAGAGGAGGAGGAAGAGGAGGAGGAAGAAGAGGGGGAGGAGGAAGAGGAAAAGGAGGAGGAAGAGGAGGTGGAGGAAGAGGAGGAAGAGAGAAAAGAGGAGGAAGAGGAAAAGGAGGAAGAGGAAGAAGAGGAGGAGGAAAAAGAGGGGGAGGAAGAGGAAAAGGAGAGGAAGAGGAGGAAGAGAAGGAACAAGAGGGGGAGGAAGAGGGAAAAGAGGAGGAAGAGGAAAAGGAGGAAGAGGAAGAAGAGGAGGAGGAAAAAGAGGGGGAGGAAGAGGAAAAGGAGAGGAAGAGGAGGAAGAGAAGGAACAAGAGGGGGAGGAAGAGGAAAAGGAGGAGGAAGAGGAGAGGAAGAGGAGGTGGGCACAGGTGAACCAAGTGTCAGACTAAACAGCAGGTTTCACCAGGACACGCCTCAGTCGATGTTAGTGGGAAATGATCGTTGTCGTTAATTTAGACTAGAACAGACTTATCTATTATTACTACTCTATTATTAATTATTTCTAGTACTAGTTCTTTACTGTAATCTTTAATCTATTTTTCAGCTTGTTTTTTTGTCTCTTTTTTATGTTTTTGTCTAATTTTTATCTTGTTTTCATCTTTTTGTCTTGTTTTTGTGTCTTTTTGTCCAATTTTATCTCACTTTATTGTCATTTTTCATCTTTTTTGAAAAGTTTGCACAATTTATTATGATTACTTCTTAATTGTTCATTTCTACTAGTACTTTCTAATGCGCAACTGATTGTTTGTCACTATTGTTTTTTATAATTATTGTTAATAAATGTCATATAAGACACAACAAAATGAAGATATAATATAAAAATGTGAAAACACTTGAAACGATGCAACCAGAAAAAAGGTTTAAAAAGCTGCAAATAAAAGAAAGTTGTCATGACAAAAAAAGATGAAAATTATGTAAAAAAGCCAAGAAAATGACAATTTTACAAAAATTACAAAAAGAACAAAAAATTACAGAAGAAAAAAGAAACGTGCAAAAAAGACAAAAAAAGGGTTAAAGATGATATGAAGTTAAAGAGACAAAAACACATCTATAGGCTCCAGAAAAACACTGAAAACATTATTAAAATAAACTCTTTCAGATCAATCGATACTGAGAATGAACAAAATAAAATGATGAAACTGACACAAAACATATAAAAATTTGAAAATGAACAAGAAAAAATTTAACAATGTAAAAAGAAATAATTGTAAAAATCCTACAGTAAATTCTCTGATTTAATGATTCATTTGTTATTTTGTTCATTTTATTGTTTCTCATTCACATTAACATCTACTAATAAAACATTAAATTACAACTATGAAACGTTTGGAAATGATTTAACTCAGAATGTGAAGAAAATAAAACTAAAATAAGAGAAAAGAAAACCCTGCGTCATGATGAAGTGAGCGGTTACAGGATGAACCGAAGCTTTTAGACCCATATTATTTTCACTGTTTAATTAAAAAACTAAAGCAGCTGAAGTCGACCGCAGTGACAGTGAACGTAGCAGAGCAGCGTTAAATAAAACACACAAAGACTGAACCTGTGAATAAAACATGAGTGGAGGTTTTATCGGACGCCGAACCCACTGCTGGCGCCACATTTCATCACCTTGTTTACTTTACCTTGAGTTTCTGGATTTTTCCAGCCAGAGACGAGTGAGTGCCAACGTGTTGGAAGAGCGACGGCTTGAATCGGATCCTCAGGTTGGCCTTCTGCCGGTCACAGTGTTTCTGACGACACAACAACAACAACAGCGTCAACCACATTCACCATTGGCCACTACAGCTGTCAATCAAACCTCTGTTAAAGCATCACATGACAAATTCATATCAAAACTGATCAGAAAGATGTTAATCAACTGGATAAAAGTTAATTAACTGTAAAAAAAGAAGAGTTGCATGAGTGTAGTCTTATTCTATAACATGCAGGGGGCGGGGCTTATGACCTATACCCCATCCAACCATCAGGGGGAGATGGAGACATGGTTATAGAAAGTTATAAAGAAGATTGTTGCATTTTTGTTGCATTTTCATCACTTTTTGACTGGTTTTGTGTCACATTTCATGTCTCTTAGTATTTTTTCATCTTTTGTCATGATTTTATCTCATTTTAATCTCATTTTCATCTTGTTTTGTTGCAGTTTTTATCATTTTAATCTTATTTTCATCTTATTTCTATGTTGCTTTCATCCTTTTGTCTTGTTCTGTTGTCATTTTTGTTGTTTTAATCTCATTTTTGTCTCCTTTACATTTACTGGTCACAGTGTTTCTTACAACACAACAACAGCATCAGCCAGATTCACCACTGGCCACTAAAGCTGTCAATCAAACCACTGTTCAAGTATCATATGACAAATTCATATCAAAACTGATGAGAAATAGGCTGATTTGGACATGAATCAACTGGATAAAAGTTAATTAACTGTTAAAAAAAAAAAAGAGTTGCATGAGTGTAGTCTCATCCAATACCATGCAGGGGGCGGGGCTAACGACCTATAATCACATCCAACCACCAGGGGGAGATGGAGACGTGGTTATAGAAAGCTATGAAGAAGATGATTGTGTTGCATTTTCATCACTCATTGACTTGTTTTGCATCACATTTCATCTTTTTTAGTTTTTTTTCATATTTTGTCATGATTTTATCTCGTTTTAATCTCATTTTCATCTTGTTTTGTTGTAATTTTTGTTGTTTTTATCCCATTTTCATCTTGCTTTCATCCTTTTTTTCTTGTTTTGTTATCATTTTAATTTTTTTATCTCATTTTTGTCTCATTTACATTTGCTGGTCAAAGTGTTTTTGACGACTTAACAACACAACAACGTCAGCCAGATTCACCAACACCATTGGCCACTACAGCTGTCAATCAAACCACTGTTAAAGCATCACATGACAAATTCATATCAAAACTGATCAGAAATATGATGATTTGGACATGAATCAACCGGATAAAAGTTAATTAACTGTAACAAAAAAAAAAAAAAAAAAAAAAGAGTTGCATGAGTATAGTCTCATCCAATAACATGCAGGGGGCGGGGCTAATGACCTATATCACATCCAAACACCAGGGGGAGATGGAGACGTGGTTATAGAAAGCTATGAAGAAGAGGATTGTGTTTTTGTTGCATTTTCATCACTCATTGACTTGTTTTGTGTCCCATTTCATCTTTTTTAGTTTTTTTCATGTTTTGTCATGTTTTTATTGCATTATAATATCATTTTCATTTTGTTTTGTTGTAATTTTTGTCATTTTAATCTCATTTTCATCTTGTTTTTATCTTGCTTTCCTCCTTTTGTCTTGTTTTGTTGTCATTTTTGTTGTTTCAATCTCATTTTTGTCTCATTTACATTTGCCAGTCACAGTTTCTTACAACACAACAGCGTCAGACAGATTCACCATTGGCCTCTACAGCTGTCAATCAAACCACTGTTACGGCATCACATGATAAAAGAATATCAAGACTGATCAGAAAGATGATGATCTGGACATGAATCAACCTGATAAAAAATAATTAACTGCAAAGAAAAAAGAGTTGCATGAGTTTAGTTTGATCCAATAACATGCAGAGGGCGGGGCTTATGACCTATACCACAATCAGCCACCAGGGGGAAATGGAGACATTGGCATAGAAAGATATGAAGAAGATAGTTGTGTTTTTGTTGCATTTTCATCATGTTTTGTCTCTTTTTGGGGTTTTTCATCTTGCTTTAATCTAATTTTCATCTGTTTTTCATCCTTTTGTTTTGTTTTCTTGTCATTTTTGTCCTTTTAATCTCATTTTCGTATCATTTACACTGTATTTCTGCGTTCTTCATCATTTTTTTCTCATTTTCACCTCGTTTCTTGCATTTTCATCAGTTTTTGACTGGTTTTGGTCATATTTCATGCCTTTTGGGTCTTTTCCTTTAATTGTGTCATGTTTTCATTTCATTTTAATCTCATGTTTATCTTGTTTTTATCTTGTTTATGTCCTTTTGTTTAGTTTTCTTATCATTTTTGTCTTTTTAATCTCATTTTCGTTTCATTTACATCTTACTTCTCTGTTGTTCATCATGTTTGCCTCTTCTTTTGTCTCATTTTACAGTCAACATCAGTTTGTCATTTTGATCTAGACCTGATGGAACCACTTGGGTCAGGATTATTGTGGAGAGCATTTGACAACTAGAAGCACTCGGAGAGCGCAGACCTCCGCCAAGGCTGACCAGTGGCCCCCCCCGTGGGCCCCCCCACACCAAGGAGGTTATGTTTTTGCCAGGGTTTGTTTGTTTGTCTGTCTGTTTGTCTGTCCGTTAGTGTGCATCATAACTCAAAAAGTTATGGACAGATTTTGATGAAATTTTCAGGGTTTGTTGGAAATGGGCCCCCCACCCCCGATCACCACCAAAATTTAATCATTTCTTCCTTATCCCATTTCCAACAAACCCTGAAAATTTCATCAAAATCTGTCCCTAACTTTTTGAGTTATGTTGCACACTAATGGACAGACAAACAGACAGACAGACAGACAGACAAACAAACAAACAAACAAACAAACAAACCCTGGCAAAAACATAACCTCCTTGGCGGAGGTAATAAAGCACATAAACTTTTGTCTGATTTTTTTTGTCTCATTCTTCATCTAAATGGTCTCACTTTCATCTCATTGTCTTTTTCGTTTGGTTTTTCTACTGTTCTGGTCTCATTCATCGTTTTGTCTGCTTTTTACTTATCATTGGGTTCTTTTTTAATACTTTCTGTCCAGTTTTTCATCTTATTTGAATAATTTCACATTAAATCCATCCTCCTCATTCATCCAGACCTGATGGAACCACATGGTAACTGTTCATCTGAACATGGACGACTCACCGCATCCTTCTCTGGGTTGCAAACCTTCACCCACATGATGTGGTCGAGCAGCCAGTCGATGGGTTTGTCTTTGTAGAACATCAGCATGAACTCGACGATCAGCGACAGGTCCAACGACTTAAACATCTTACCTGAAGGAAAAAGAAAGAGAAACGAGAAGGAAATGTCAGAACATTAGGAGAAGTAAGAGGAAAGGAAACAAGGAGAGGAAACGAAAGGATAAGACAAGAGGCAAGAAAGGAAATAAGGAAAGAAAGGGAATAAGAGAGGAAAGGAAACAAGGAGATTAAATAAGAAGGAAAGCACAAGAAAAAATACAGAAATGAATGGAATAAGAGAGGAAGGAAAGAAGAGAAAAGGAAAGAAAGGAAGCAACAAAAGGAAGGAAACATGAGAGGAAAGGACCCAAGGAGAAGAAAGAAGAGAAGGAAAAAAACAAAAAAGAAGAGGCAAGAAAGGAGATTAGGAAAGGAAGGGAAGAAGAGAGGAAAGCAAACAAGGAGAGGAAAAAAGGAGGAAAAAATAAGAAAAGGCAAAAAAGGAAATAAGGAAATGAAGAGATAAGAGAGGAAGATAAAAAGAAACATGAAAAGAAAGAAAGTAAAGGAAGAAGGAAACATTAGAGGAGAGGAAACAATGATAGGAAGACTTTAAGGACAGGAAGGACATGACATTGATCAGACAGTAGAAGTACATCTGCAGCCAGGGGGCGCTACAGCATCAAACAACAGGAAATGGAAGGAAATGACTGAACAAACAAGACAAAAACGAATAAATGAACAAAGTACAAACATCAGCTGACATTCAGACACTCAACCATTTTACTCATAAACATCTGAGAAAGGCTCAGATTGAACTGATTAGTTTCTAAAACAGGTTCATTTCCTTTTTTCTGAAGGTTTTCCAACTGTGGACATTATTTTATAGAATGAACCCAATCATAAAACATAAACTCTTCTTTTTTCCTCTGATTCTTCTTCATTGTTCCATTCTGTCGAGTCGATGGAGGTTAAAGGTCAAACCATCGGCCAGGCAGATTCATCTCATTGGACCCCAACGCTGACGAGGGCGAATTAGAGGCCCGTCAGAGTGCTGACCCCGCCCCTCGCCAGTATCGCGCTCGGCCCTGATCGCTTCGGACACTTGAGCGTCCGGAGGGCGGAACGCGAAGCCCCGGCGGACGCCAACGAGGCCGGACGGAGGCTAAACTTAGTAAACGTACAAAGCTGATGTGAGCAGCTGAATTACAGAGACGCCAGCGGCGCCCAGCCTCGGCTTCTGATTTAATGCAGTGAGTCAGCGGCAGCAAATGAATGTATTAAAGCGGCCGCCGCTTAGAGGCGACATGGGGTCGACGGTGATTCACGAGGGCAGAGAAGAGGAGCAGAGGGAGCGGGTCGAACAAACACCAGATAGACTCTGACCTCCTGCAGAGAACGGAATGAAACAACCAGCAGATGATGCACGGAGGCGAAGATGACGTGAGGACGCCGTCCAGAAAACAGACGAATGCACACGAGGGCGACAGGATTCAGAGTCACATGATCTGATCAAATATTCAGATTATACTGAGACAAGGAGAGGAGGAGAGGAGAAGAGGAGGAGATGAGGAGAGGAGAGGAGAAGAGGAGGAGAGGAAAAGAGGAGGAGATGAGGAGAGGAGAAGAGGAGGAGATGAGGAGAGGAGGAGATGAGAGGAGGACAGGAGAAGAGGAGATGAGAAGAGGAGAGGAGGAGACGAGGAGAGGAGAGAAGGTGAGGAGGAGACAAGGAGAGGAGATGAGGAGAGGACAGAAGGAGATGAGGAGAGTAGAAGAGGAGACGAGGAGAGGAGATGAGGAGAAGAGGAGACGAGAGGAGGAGAGGAGGAAAGGAGCAGACAATGAGACGAGGTAAGGAGGAGACAAGGAGATGAGGAGAGGAGGAAAGGAGGAGACAAGGAGACGAGGTGAGGAGGAGACAAGGGGACAAGGAGAGGATGGGAGGAGATGAGGAGAGGAGGAGGTGAGGAGAGGAGGAAAGGAGGAGATGAGGAGACAAGGAGACGAGGTGAGGAGGAGACGAGGAGACGAGGAGAGGGGAGGAGGACCACAGAAGAAGGAAAGGAAATGAGATGAAAGGAGTCAACAAAAGAAATGAAACAAAGATAGGAAACGAGATTAGAAGATGGAGGAAACAAGCAGAGGAAGTGACACAAGGAAGGAGAAACGAGGAGAGGAAATACGGAAAGAAAGGAAAGGACATGAGGAGGACACAGAAGGAATAGGAAGAAAACAAGGAGAGGGAGGAAAGAGAAAGAGGAGAAATAAGGAAAGGACATAAGTCAAGAGGAGGAAAGGAGTCAAACAAGGAAACAAGGAGATGAAATGTCATAAGAAAGGAAGGAAACAAAGAGAGGAAAGGAGATTAAAGGATGAGACGAGGAATTAACACAAGGAAGAGAAAAAAGGAAAGGAGAAAAGGAATAAAGAAGAGGAAAGGAAACAAGGGGAGGAAATAAATGAAGAGAGAACATGAAGAATGAAGAAATGACAAGGGAAAGATGAGATGAGAGGAAAAGAGACAGAAGAGAAAGGAAGGGAATAAAATAAAAGGAGAGAAGAAAGGAAGGAGGAGATGAAATAAGAAAGGAGGAAAGGAAATAGGCAGAGGAAGGAAACAAACATTCAGTCAACGATCCATCCATCTCCCCCTCTCTCTGTTTGTGTATTTCTGTGTATTTCTGTGTGTAAATACATGTGTGTTGTGCATCATCATGTCGGTTGAACCTGTTGTGTATTTTCTTGCGTCCGTTTCAGTTTCTGTCTTTCAACAGAACAAAGACTCGACCCATACGACTCCATTAGCATCACTGTCGGACTACCCACAATGCAACAGTTTCATCAGCCTTTACAGGACACGTTTGGGTTTGTGTGTTCGTTGTGTCACTGTGTCGTCAGATAAAGCAGAGAAATGAGTGTGACGAAAACAGGAGGGGAAATGAAAACACTTTCACTTCCTGTCATTGGAATTAGAACTAATCTGTCAGTACAAGTACAAATGTTTGATACAAGTTTGCTAAATGAACATGGTTTAATGTGAGCTGAGGTGTGTTTAATCAGCTCCTGTTCCTTCTGTTTATCATGGACGTAGAAAGAAACAAATATGACCCGATTAAAAAACTGAAAAAAACAGATAAATAGCTGTGTTTACTGTGATTTCTGAGTAAATATGTCTGTATATTAACTAATATCTACAATATAAACCCATGTAAATACAGCTGCTGTTTAAAGTCAGCACAGGTTTGTCTTCAAACCTTTAACCCTTAGAGGTCCACGGTCACAGCCATGTGACCCAATCACATGACATTTTCAACACGTCATAGCATCGGAAGTCAGTCATGTAGACCACTGGTGATAACTGCATTTAAAAGTACGGACTTGAAACACTCTGGCACTTTTTATTTGATGTTGATAGAACAAATACAACCAGAGATATGATGGTTTGAAACCAGAGCAAACAAACATGAATAAAAGCATGAAAATGAGGTGAGGGGGTGTTAGAATTCTGACCATATCTACGCCATTTTTTATCCATTTTCAAAACAGAAAATCTGTCTGAATCTGCAGATCCTAATCCACCAACTGCATTAGTATTAGGGGTGTAAGAAAATATCGGTTCTGCAATGTATTGCAATGTTTCATTTCACAATACTGTATCAATATTAAAAAGTACTGTAATGATATTTTTAGGTATTTATTCAAATGCAGATATGTGGAGGTTCATTTGTGTTTTTCTTTTTTTTTATATTTTATTTATTATTATTTAACACTCTTTTATTAAATAATGTTAGTTCCTTTGTTGGGATCACACAAAAATAATGTTCTGATGTTAGTTCTGAACTAATAGAATATGAACATTTGAACAGGATCTTAATCTGTAATGTCTGTAAAACAGAATTTCAGTTTGAACACAGGAACATTTTGTGATATAACATTAGATCCTGTTGTGATCAAATAAAAATGTGTTTAGGATTTGTGCAGATTTCTGGTGTTATTCAATTCTTCCAGGAAATAATCATTAAAAAACAAAGAAAAAACTGCCTTTTTAACAGTATCATGATATATCGTATCATGATCCTAGAATTATGATTTGCATCGTATCACCAGATTCTTGCCGATACACAGCCCTAATTAGCATTACAGGTAAGGGTGAAGATGACCCCCACCTGAACTGGATGAGGAAACGGGGGGAACGTAGAAAACACCTATGTAAAGATCTGCTTTTATAATAATAATAATGGATTGGATTTTTACAGTGCTTTTCTAGACACCCAAAGCGCTTTACATTATTGACCCTTTATTCATTCACTCTCACATTCACACTCTGGTGGTGTTAAACTACATCTGTACATCTGGACAGACTGACAGACGCGTGGTTGCCGATTTACGCCTTGGGCCCCTCCCACCATCACTGAACATTCATACGCATTTATACACCAGTGTGAGTGACACTGGAGGTAAGGAGGGTGAAGAGTCCAAGGACACAATGAACTAACTAGCACAGAGCGGGATTCAAACCGCCAACCCTTTGGTTATTGGACGACCTGCTCTACCACCTGAGCCATGTCAAATATTTGAGTATAGTTTTAATTTATTACAATTTTAATTTTCTATACCTAATATTTGGAACCAATATTCACTTTGAAAGTCTTTGAAAAGGTTTGTTAAGCATCTTGTGTTATTTATGCAATAAATTATATACATTTTTCAATTCAGATTTTCTTTTTTGTGTGTTTTTTGTCCTTTTGTGTTGATATAGTAGGTTAAAGTGAAAAATAATAGACAGATGAGACAGATGAAGTAGTGCTGAAAAAAAAAAAGATACCTAACATGGGTATAATAAACATTTGTTTATATAGTATATAAATGCAAAATCAAAAGTACTGAAAAACAGCCAAAATAGACTCAGACTCCTAAGGGTTAAAATCTAATGTTATTTCTACTTTTTCTATGAAACTTGAGTTCAACAAGTATCTGTTTGTCATTCTATTATTACAATTTTCATTATTGCCTAAATAAGTCAATATTTTTGTCATCTGCCACATCATCAGTAATTAACATTTCAGATATTACACAGACACACAGAAAACTGTACAATTATTGTAGCTTTATATCTATTTAACTTTTAAATCCCATTAAAATAAACCCATTCAAAGCTCCAGTCTGTTGTTTTGTTGATAAAAATGTCTATGTCTAAAGGTTGAACCGAAAACTTCTGCCTTTAAACTCTGCAACTGAACACTTTTAGTGAATTAAAGTTAAAATATTGGCTGAACATCATCCCACTGAACTGTAAGAAAAAACACAACATCAACAGCTGTGTTAGACTACGACTCCCATGGTGCTTTGCAGCAGTAAAAAGATGAACAGACGATGAGACTGAGTCAAAAAGACACTGAAACTGAGTCGAGTTGGAACAAACAGTGAAATAAAACATGTTTAATGTCGGCGAGTCCTTGTCCTGGTAAGTTTCCACTGTGTCACACACACAAACACTCCGGCGCCTTGTTCCCATGAGGCTTTGCTGCTCCACTTCCCTCTAATAGGTCCCCGAGTGCTGAGAGTGTCATTAAGGAGACCGAGGGGACGGACGAATCCAACGCACCCTTCAGGACGGTTAGAAACCAATCAGACAGCTTCAGACGGAGATGTTTTTTTTTTTTTTTTTTTTTTTATCTGTGTTTTCTATCTGTTTTCTATCTGTTTTTTCTCTGTGTTTTCTATCTGTTTTCTGTTTTCTATGTGTTTTCTGTTTTCTATCTTTTTCTGTTTTTTGTCTGTTTTCTGTTTTCTATCTGTTTTTCTGTCTGTTTTCTATCTTTTTCTATCTGTGCATTTGTTTCCTCCTCAGTCATTCCATTCCATCCTTTCTTCCTTTCATCCTTTCTTCCTGTCTTCCTTCCACCTCATCCATGGCTGTGTCAGTATTTCCTGTCAACCTTGGTTTCTTCTAATTGTGTCCTGGCGTCATTAATGGTGACGGAGCCCATTAAACCTTTTCCGTTGGATCTAAATGTCAGCGCGTCCCCTACTCTGGATCTGGATCTGAACCGGAGCCCGTCGCTGGACCCGGTTCAGAGGACAAACCGGCTCTGATTGGATCCAGGAGTTGCTGATTAACCCTGATAGAATCATTGGAGCTCTGATCAAACCCGGACCGCGCTTCAGTGAGTCGGAGGGTTTCATTCACAGATGGACACGGACTGACCCCACCCCCTGACCAGGAGGAAGAGGAGGGTCAACACCAGACTGACCCCACCCCCCGACCAGGAGGAAGAGGAGGGTCAACACCAGACTGACCCCACCCCCTGACCAGGAGGAAGAAGAGGGTCAACACCAGACTGACCCCACCCCCCGACCAGGAGGAAGAGGAGGGTCAACACCAGACTGACCCCACCCCCCGACCAGGAGGAAGAGGAGGGTCAATGCCAGCTCTTCATGAGCTCAGAGGTTTTAATGAAACTAAAGCCAGGATGGAGTCGAGTTTCTTTTAGAAAAAAAAAAAATTCACGGAAAAACGGATGCTTTAGGATTAAAAACACATTTAATGGATAAAACACATCAGAGTAAAACAACAACATGAAGACAAAGGAAGAAAAGGCTGAAAGTTCAAAACTGAAAATATATTTTTATTTTTTATTTTTGTCTACCATATTAAAGCTGTTATTTCCTCAGTTTCAGATGTTTTTTTCCGATTTACTGTAGTTTTTAAAGTTTAAAATCCAAATTTTTCAGTTTCAAATTATATTTTTTCAGTTTTAAAAACACATTTTCTCCATTTTAAACCTTTTTCTTTTTTTTAGATTGAAGTGTTTTTGTTTGTTGTTTTTCTATACACTTTTTCCAATTTAAACTCTTTTCTTTATTTCAAAATAAAAACAACATATTTCTAATGAAAGTGTCATTTTGTTTGTACTGTAAAATCACATTTATTTAGATAAAAATATTTTTATTTTTTCAAATCCTACTTTCACTTTCAAATATTTTTTCCAAATTGAAATAATTAAGTTTTTTACATGAAAATTTAATTTTGGATATTTATGTATTTATGGATGTGTTATCTTATTATCTCAGAGTCACTGAGAAACTGAAATTCAAAACATCAAATATGAAAATATATGAAAATGAAAAAAATAATCAAAATATTTTCAAGATTGAATGAGCTCTATGCACAGCCTCACTACTTCCTGAACTTCAGGTGGGTCCTTTATTTCCTGTCTTTCATTATTGGACACACTAATTAATCCAGGTGTGCCTGCTAGTTCTTGTTGTGACTACTGATTAATTAGGCGCACCTGGATTAATTAGTGTGTCCAATAATGAAAGACAGGAAATAAAGGACCCACCTGAAGTTCAGGAAGTAGTGGGGCTGTGCATAGAGTCCATTAAAATTATATTTCAATAAAATTAGTTTTACATGTTGAATAAACTCTATTCAACATTAGCTTAAAGTCACAATTTTAACTGTCATTTTCAGATTTTGTTAGTTTACCATATTTTTTCACACAAATAAAACTTTGGTCCAGTTTTGTCGTCAATGTTTTTTTTTCTCTTTTTCTCTAAAACCTCCTGAAAACTGAAGTTGAACCCTCCTGGTTTGAAGGATGAGCGTCGTCGTCAGGATGTGGTGAAGGTGAAACTCACCGATGAAGCCAAGTTGAGAAAACTCCAGGATCATCCACTCCTCTGACGGCTGCTGCAGCGCAAAGTTCTTCATGGTGGTGAAGTAGTTTGGACGAGCAACGATGTCGTCCTCCAGCTGCAAAAATGAAGGGAAGACAGAAGAAAACATTTTTTGCTTATTTTTTCACATTATTTATTATTTTGTACAGTGTATTATTGTACTTTGTATTGTTGATGTTGGATGTTTGGGTCTTTATGGGTTAATATTTAATTCAGATACTGAACAGGACGTAAAGACCTAGCACGAAACAAAGTCAACGTTAAAACCTGAACCCAATGAAAACTAAAACGACCTCGACTTCATCCACAGAACGTCGACACAGTAAAACCATCGAGCATCAAATGAAACCAGAGAAGATAAAGTGGAGACAGAAAGGCGTCTGTTATCAGGTTCATGCAGAGGTCAGAGGCTCACCTGGACGTAGTAGGTTCCTTTGGACTGGGCGTACATCATCAGGAAACAGTAGTCCAGGTTCTGCTTGGTTCTCCACCTGAGGAACACAACAACCACCTCAGTCACATGTCACACTCAAGCCGTTTTAATTAGCGCTGTTATTTCAGGAGGCGTGAGAGTGTTTCCACTTCCTGAACCTTCACATTCAGCTTGGATTTCACACATAGAGGTTTTCCACCTTTAAGACTGGATTCTGAAAACAGCCATAGAGTTTCTGTTTCAGGATGTTAGAGGATCTGGAGACCCTGAAAATGATGAAAAAACCCTGAAAATGATGAAAACAATGAAAACCTGAAAATGATGAAAACAATGAAAACCCTGAAAACAATGGAAACCCTGAAAATGATGAAAAAGGATGAAAATGATGAAAAAGGATGAAAATGATGAAAAATGATGAAAACGATGAAAAACTTGAAAACCCTGAAAATCACTTCAGGTTCCACATTCAGCCCAATATGACGTCAAGTGAACCCGACCAGTAAAACAATAACATAATAACCTATAAATAATGTCAACTCCAAACTTTTCTCTGTATTTCATGCTATTCACATTTTTTGTTAAAGAATAGTTTATAAATGTAAACACTTTAATGAAAGAGAAACAAAGAGAAATAAAACACAGAGAAAAATTTGAAGTTGTCATTATTTACAGGTTATTACGACCTTATAACATCCTTGATTATTAATATCTTCAGTGTAATTTTAACATTTCACTAATTCATCCCTTGGGCTGGTTTGGACCCTCTGACAGACCGGTTTTGGCCCACGGGCCACGTGTTTGACACCCCTGCTCTAGACTAATGTCTAGAACACACTCAACTGTGAAGGTAGACATGTTTTTTTATTGCTTTAACCGGAAAAAATATTTTCCATCAAAAAAAAAACCCTTTTAAATCAAAGTAAAAAAGTGTTTGACTGCAAAAAAATATTTGAGATCCAAAAAATTGCATTTGAGCACTTTTTACTTTGATTGAAAAAGTTTTTTTGATTAAAATTAGTTATTTTTTGATTGAAAATAATTTTTTTGATATAATCTTTTTTGTATTTGGGCCATATTAGGGGTAGGATATTTGTGTCTTTATGATTCAATCCCAAAAATATCACTTCAATCAAAAAAAATATTTTCAATAAAAAAAAAAAAACTTAAGTTCAAACAAAAACACCTTTTTAATCAAAGAAAAAGTGTTCAAATGCACGTTTTTTTTATCTCAAATATTTTTTTGGATTCAAACACTTTTTTTCTTTGATTGAAAACGGTTTTTTGCTTGAGGTGAAGTTTTTTCTTTTTGAATGAAAATATTTGTTTTGGTTAAAGCAATAAACAAACAAATCTACCTTCGTCCTCAACCACAGACAAACAAAAAATATGTAGAAATATCTGATGTTAATAAACAAGTGACAAAAAACATGTCCTATTTTAACGAAACATGACAGTTTTTAACCAGATTTTCTGAAAAATGTGAATTCATGCACATTTCCATCCACTGCTGTCGAGTGAATATTAGTATCTGTGTTTGAAAAGGTGGTTAATCTGCTGAAAATGGACAAATAATGGACAAAAACATAAAAACATCCATTTAAATAAACATCATAAGTGTAATGGTAGAGGTTTTTTTCTGACTTTAAATGATTATTTTGTACAATTTATAGCTTTTTTCTGTTCGTTATGTTCATTTAAATTCAACTAAACTCAGTAAATTCATACATTTTTAGTGAATATTTAATTTTTTTGTTATTTTGAGTTAAATATTCAGATCGAAATTGTTTGTAGTTAATGAAACACTGATGAGGACATTTTTGAGGCTGTAATCCATGATAGTGAACATAAGTGTTGGTTGTTTTTCATGTTTTCACTGCTCAAATGTGTTGTAATCTGACTTTTGCGTGTGATGCTGTGTTTTTTCATCGTCGGCTCTATTTTTACTCCTTGTGTTGGTGTTTTTTCGTGTTTCCTTCAGGTGATGATGACATGATCGCTCTGTCGTTGCCACATAAACTTTGTGTTTTGTTTCCAGACGCTGTTTGCTGTTGTGTTGTGGTTTTATCCTCTGTGTCCGCCGCTGTGTAAAATCATCCGCCAGTCGCCGTGGGAGACGACAGAGTGTGAAACCGGGCCGTCGCTGTGTTCATGTTAGCGCTCCTATAAAAACCTCCTCTCCTCAGGACGTTTTCAGACTCAGCGGGTTTTTACAAAAACACCATCGACCGCGTGCAGTAAAAACACTTCACATAGCGGCATGAAGGTGGGGCTAGGGGGTGGGGTGGGGTTATTTATTCATTTATTTATTCATTTACGGAACAATGAGGAGAAAGAGATGCAGTTTTCTGGTCTTTGGGGCTGAAGGAGGAGACGCCATGTGTTTATCACATGACCCATAAACCCCCATGAACACCACAGGGCCCGACGCACGGGTCAAAGGTCAGATTCCAATACCCTCAACACAAATAAGGCCAGTCCTTCGGTTTCATAAAGCTGTATTACACTGGTCTACAGGTATTAGAAATGATCTGCCTCAGATTAAATGTGCTCCATCGGACATACTTTAATAAGATGAATGTAAATTAATTGACCAAAGTGCTGCTCCGCTTCTGTCGGACAAATGGAATGAATGAAACACTGCAGCGTCACAGATGGACCTACAGTTAGAACACGGACAAACACTGGAATAATTATACTTTCCTTTTTTTCTTTTGTTCAGACGAGGTATAGTTTTTAGATGTCACCAGCTTGACATCTAAAAACTATACCTGGTCTGAACAAAAGAAAAAAAGAAAAGTATAATTACACTAATAGAAGACAAAACGAACATCGTTAGCCTTAAACACTGGAATAATATGGACCACAATAATGCAAATACAACTACACAAAGCATTACACACACATTAAACATACACAAACCACAGCACAATACAGGGAAACTGGAACCAGACTGGATGGACCTGGACCACACGTTCTGGTTCGGATTCAACGACATAAACCTGTTGAATGACTGTGTGTTTTCATTTTTCTCTGACAGGATCCACAGGAGGTGGAACAGCTCAATGACCTAGTGTCGGCGCTCAAACCCACCTGACTCTCTCCTTGGGGTCGCCGAAGGACTCACGAAGGCGAGAGAAGTCTGGGTAGAAGTGGACGGATGGCGACACGACCTCCAACAGACCGGACTGGATCTCTGCTGGAAAACTGAAACACACACAAACATGTTCAACAAAACCACAAACTATGTGCTCATGGGTTTAGTTTATTAAAGAGTCTATCTATTTAAGCAGAAATGGACAATTAAGGTACATCAAGTTAAACGAACGCACGAGAATATTATGAAAAGGAACAAAATCTGTCTTTTTTTTTTTAACTGAAGCCCAGACTGAAGGCAAGAAGAATAAGTAAAGATGAAATGGAAAAAGAAAAAGAAAGAAAAAAGTAGGAGGGGAGAAAGGAAAGAAGGAAATGTAATAGAAAACTTTATTATCTATTAAACTCCATGGCACGAAAAAAAAACTGAATTATAGCTTCAGTCCGATTAAAACTGGAGGATCTAAGGAGGCAGGAAAGGAAATATGAGTGTAGGAAGGATTTTATAAATGAGGATGTAAAATAGGGAGGAGAAATTAAGAGCTGAGGAGAGAAAATGAGATGGTAGGAAAGAAAAAAAGGAAATTAAGAAGGAATGAGTGGGTAGGAAATGAAGGAGGTAGAATAAAAGAAAGGAAGGAAAGAAGGAGGTAAGGAGGGAAGTGAGGATGGAGAAAGGAAACAAAATACCTGAAAATCTATAGAAATACATGGAAAAATAAGAGAAAGGAAAGGACATAAGGAAGCAGGAAAGGAAATATGGCTGCTGGGGAAAACAGGATGAAGGAAGGAAGGAAGGAAGATAAATGAAGTAAAAGAGGAAGGAGAAAGGATATGAAAGGAAGAGGCAGGAAAGGAAGGAAGAGTACATTAAGAAGGAAAGAAGATAAGGAATTTAGTGAAGAAAAAGATGGAAATGAAATTAGGAGGTAGGAAGGTAAGAGAAAATGAGAAAAGAAAGAAAAAAACTGGGGAAAATATGAAGAAAAATAGGTTAAAAGGAGAAAAATTAGAAATGGAAAAGGACAAAAGAAGGGAGGAAAGGAAATAAGGGTGCAGGGAAAAAATGGGATGAATGAAGGAAGGATGTAAAAAAAAGGGGGGAGGAGAAATTAAGAGCTGTTAGAAAAGGAAAGGAAATGAGGAGGTAGGGTAGGAAAGAAAAGGAAAGGAAAGGAAAGGAGATGAATGGGTAAGGAAGGAAGGAAGGAAGGAAGGGTGTGGTCTGTGAACCATGGCGACGCCTTCACACACAGAGGTGAGCGAACGCCACCGTGTACGAGCCGACATCAAACACAACATGCTGTCTTTAACAGGAAGTGAAGAACCCCCTCCATTTCTGTTGCCGTGGAAACAGCATCCCATCATTCAGGTGGACTTACAGGCGCTTCAGGTTGTCTGCTACACTGGTGGCGTACTGCTGGTCAGCCTGCACACACACACACAGACACACACACACACACAGTTGAACACAGTGAAGGCATGTGAATGTGAGATAAACAGAGTAAACAGTCAAACAGAGACCTGGCCTCATTAAAACACAAAAAGAAACTTTATCCAATGGAGTTTTTATACGTACACACATGAAACAGGAAGGTCAGATTCACAGAGGCACTTAAACGCATCATAAAGGGTTCAAATGCACCATCATACTGTAAATAATTACAGTTATGGTTATTACTGTGTGTTCTGTTCACTGTAATAATAGTTTAACTCTGCATAAACACTATATAAGCAACAAGTAACACTTACATTAGTATTAATCTGACAATTCATGGGTTTTTTTTCACTTGAATTATTTCCCCCTGAAGTTGGACATGGACTGTCATCTCTGAACACAACACCATCATTCATTAGTATTTGGAATTTAAAAAAACAAAACAAATATTTCAGGTTCGTTTTGTTAGATTTTCAACTCTACACAAAAACTTCAAACTATCCTCATGTCATCACTTCCACTGATGAACGATAACCATGTAAAATGGGAATTATGTGTTATAAATCGTGCAATAACCCTCTGTTCTTACAATAACTGTAATATTTATTCACATACAAATGCATTATTTTTCACTTTCATAGCTATACACATTGTTAATATTGTAAAAATTATGTCTATTCATATTTTATGTATTTTATTCTACTTGTAGTTCTAGTCTTATTTTACTTTTGTTGAATGTTCTGTTCTATTTCTGTTTGACACAAATGTGTTGATAATATCTAGTTTAAATATGGATATATGAATATATTATTACTATAGTACTATATTGGACAATACAGAATATTATAAGTATTTATATTATATATGCATATGTGTTTTGGGTTTTTGTTTGTTTTATAGTTTTTATTCATATCTGAGTACTGATACTGGGAGGATAATTTATAAATGAGTATTATTATATTAGTGTATATAGGAATAAGGATGTGTTATATTGTTATTGCTATTATTATTATCATATTATTATTGTATTGATATTCATATAAATTAATAATTGCTATATAGAGATTATAAGGAATACAGAGTAGGGGTAGGAGTACATAAGATTTTACTTCTTCCTACTCCTTTTCGAGCATGTTTAATTAATTTTTTTTATTTTTTCTCTTTGTTTACTTATCAACCTTTTATGTATTATTACTGATATTTTGTTGGTTGGTTTTGTTTTGATTTCACTGTCTACATGTTCAAAATAAAGATTTCAATCAATCAATATTTCAAACATGTAGAACAATAAAAATATTTCAATTCTTTTTATTGTTC
Source organism: Sphaeramia orbicularis (assembly GCF_902148855.1). Classification (NCBI taxonomy): domain Eukaryota; kingdom Metazoa; phylum Chordata; class Actinopteri; order Kurtiformes; family Apogonidae; genus Sphaeramia; species Sphaeramia orbicularis. Next base: position 4,045,058 of record NC_043966.1, read on the forward strand.
ATGTCTGTAATATGTTCAAATGGTTCTAGGCTGAGGCAAAAGCTTATTAGTTCCAACCACAAATTCAACTAATTTCAATACAACATAGAAACTATATACATTTATATTAATACAATATATAAATATAGTTAGATCAGTTACTAATAATTATCATATACATAATTCTACATCATAATCCACCACGTGCTAAATTCAAACCAATATAAAAACAATATACAATCTGCTATAATTTATAATTACATATAACTTATACAAAAAACTCTATTAGTTTATATAACTACTATGTGTATCTATACTACATAATACAATTCATATATTACTGAGAAAATCTGGGTTTTATTGTCATTTATTTATAAACTGTTTATTGTTTTCATTCATTCATGTGTTTTTTGTCAGATTTTGGACTCATGCGCTCATGTTTTTTAGCCACGCCCACAGATATTGCTGTGTTTTGTCATGTTTCATTCGATCCAGAGCAGGTTTCTGGTTTTATCTGAAGCCCAGACCAGGAATAGCAGATACGAGGAGAAGCAGAACCGGATTATTTCACATTATTTTCACACGTCTTCTCAAACACCAACAACAACTTGTGCAACATCAGTGACATCATGCAGCTGCTCGTCCAATCAGAGGCTGGAGGGCAGGGGGGGCTCCCGGTGGGACGCGGGGGTCGCCTCGGGGTCACACATGTTTCCTGCAGCCGTGTGCGGTTTGTTTTGGCGTCCTGGAGCAGCCTGGCGGGTGGAGCTTAATGTTAACGAGGACCAGACAGAGCTTCGAGGGTTCAGTCTCAGACGCTGCGCGGCGCTGGATTTACTCAGACCATCAGGGTGAAGAACTGGGTTCAGGAGGGTTTCCCAGACCTCCAAGACCACCTCCAGGACCACATCCAGGATCTGGTGGATCTGGTACAGGAGCCAAAGACGGAGGATTTACAACAGGTTTGAACAAGAGCAGCTGGAAAACCACCACGGAAATGTGACCGAAAGACAGAAGATATGAGTGAAAATAAGACCACATCAACCTCCTTCTTCTTCTCCTTCATCTCTTCCTCCTCTTCCTTCTTCTCCTCCATCTTCTTCTTCCTCTTCTTCTTCTCCTCCTCGTCCTCCTCCTTCTCCTCCTCCTCCTCCTCTTTCTTCTTCTCGTCCTCCTCCTTCTTCTCCTCCTCATCCCCCTCCTCCTCCTTCTTCCGCTTCTTCTTCTCCTCCTCGTCCTCCTTCTTCTTGTCCTCCTTCTTCTTCTTCATCTCCTTCTCCTCCTCCTCCATCTCCTTCTTCTTCCTCCTCCTCCTTCTTCTTCCTCTTCTTCTCCTCCTCTTCTTTCTTCTCCTCATCTCCTCCTCCTTCTTCTCCTTCTTCCTATTCTTCTTCTCCTCCTCATCCTCCTTCTTCTTCTCTTCCTTGTCTGTCTTCTCCTCCTCTAAGGTGACTGATTTTGCTGCTGTTAAAGTCCATCACTGACTCGTCACATTAACCCTGATCTGAACCTGTTCCTTCCACATAATTAGTGTTAATTTTCTCCTGTTTATTAAGTTCCAAAGCTTAGAACAGTAGAACCACAAGGACTAAATAAATCAGAGACACTTCATTTAAAGGTATTAGCCTCTAGTTTCACAACATTTACTTTTGTAGTTTATGGATGAAACACAACTTGAACTACATCAGGTTCAATTTAGCTGAGACACTTTTGTTTCCTTTGTTTTTTTAACAGGAATATTCTCTCTCTCTCTCTCTTTGTCTGTTATTAAATGTTTTGTGTATTTGCAGATCCACTGTGATCTGTAAGTTATAACATACATATGGAAATGATAAACTGAGGAAGAATAATGTTAAAATTTCACTTATTTTTCTTAGAAATTTCGGACTGTTAATGGTTTTTCATTTCATTTATTTGGTTCATGGTCGTGCATTTCATCAGCAGACATTCAATAATCATCAGGTGGACAAACATGTACACACCCATGATCAAAAAGGTGCAGGATGGAAAAAATCTTCTATTTCCTGCCCCCTTCTAAATAACAATAGCCTTAATGGTTAGCCATACACAACTAGCTATAAAGTCATACTGTATAAAGTCAGACAAACCAAACAAAATACATCCAAAGATAATACAAAAGGAATAAAAAACCAAACGCAAAACTACATGTCCAGGAAGTGCAAAACAAACAGAACATAGGTAAATATATGACGAAATGGTGCAAAACAATTACAATACCAGACCAAAATAAGTAAATAAATCAAATATGAAGCAAAATGTACCAGCTCATAACTGTTCATATAATCTCATTGTTCTGTCTTTATCCACTTTTTTCAGATGGAATATGTTTTTACAGTCCCTCAGCTCATTATAAAGACAATTCCAGAGTTTAACACCAACCACATTTTTTTTAAAGGTTTGTAGATGTAAAGTTTTTCACAGTGTAATTTTACATTTTTCACCCTAAAACATAGGGAACCGTTTTGTTATTTGTGATGAATTCTTGGTTGTTCTGTTCTTATTGTACTGGTGGGGTTTGTTTGCGATCATACTGGTCTGAATGTGTTTGACACCCATGGGTTAAAGGCTCCGGAGTGAACGGGTTTAAATCCTAATGTGAACTGGTTCATCAGAGTTTCTTCAAAAAAGATGAAAATTAGAGCAGACAGTGATATATGTGGAAGTCTACAGCGTCTACATTTAATTTTCTAAATAAGAAAAACAGGTTTTATCTGAGTTACATTTTAACACCGTTATTATTTTTGGTGAAAACTGTGACTTTAAATCAGGGGTGTCAAACTCATTTCAGTTCAGGGGCCACATACAGTCTAATATGACCTGAAGTGGGCCAGACCAGTAAAATAATATAAATAATAGGATAAGAACTTATAAATAATATCAACTCCAAAGGTTTCTCTATGTTTTTGAGTGAAAAAAGTAAAATTCCGTGATGAAAATGTTTACATCTACAAACCGTACTTGAACATAACAAGAATAACATGAACAAATATGAAGAACCTGAAAATTCTTTAGAAAAAAAGTGCAGTGTTAACAATATTAGGACTTCGTTGATCATTTATACATGTGCATCACAACTTAATTTGTTCAGGTTATTCATATTTTTTGTAAAAGGCTAGTCTGTAAATGTATCTTTTTTTTCTAATTTTACTTTTTTTACACTAAAACAAAGAGGAAAATTTGCAGTTTTCATTATTTATAGGTTATTATGATAATATTTTACTAGTCTGATCCACTTTAGATTGAGCTAAAATGATTTTAACATCCTTGATTATTAATTTCTTCAGTGTAATTTTTGCATTTCACAAATTCATCCTAGGGGCCAGATTGGACCCTTTGGTGGGCCAGTTTTGGCCCCCGGGCTGCATGTTTGACACCTGTGCTTTAAATGAACTGAAGTTGTTTTACAAATTCAGTTCTTGGTCGTTCTATTTGTATAAAACCTCCGTGTTTCCTCTGACATCATCAGGTGCATGTTGTCGTTGCCAAGGTGACGCGGCGGCGGCTGTGTTCCCCTGCTGCGTTACGTCCCGTGTTCCCGTTTTCGGGTCATGTAATATTGACGCTACATGTCTCCGCTCTAAAAGCTTTAAGTGCCTTCACTGCTCATTTGTCGTCACGAACACAAACCTGATGAGACGTTTGTTCTTCCTCGAAACGTCCGGTTAAACGCAGAAAAACCAAAGCCCGACGTGTCAGGAACCCACGTCAGGTTCACGTCATGAAATTCAGAGGAAATCAAACAAAGGGAGGATATTACAAAGTGTGAGTCTGAGATAAAAACAGAGATGCCCAAAGGGAGTTGAATATTAAATCAGCCTGGACGGAAACCAGACAAAGACTAAATGTGAAAGACAAATGGATGAACGCAAACGCAGGACAGGAAATGAAACGTGGAAATTCACCCAGAACCGGCTCTGACAGGAGCTGAGGACCTGCATCTGGACCTGGACCAGTGTCTGGTCCTCCTCAAAACTCAGGGTTGAATCCCACAGAGACCGGATCAGACCCAGACCTGGTCCTGCAGGACTCGACCGACTTTAACTTTCAGTCAACGAACGACTCGATGGAAAACTCACAGTTACTGACTTTAACTCAGATTTGTAAATTCAACACTTTTTAAGACCCCCCGGGAACCCTAAATGTATGTTTTGTCTTGAGTTTTTGTATTCAGAAAATCAATTAAAATCTGAATCCATCCATAACATTAAAATAATCTAATAAAACAATCAGCTGACTGTTTGGGAAAGACTTCGTTTTGCTCATTTCTAGGTCACATGACCAGCGTTAACCTGAACATGTTAGATGAAACCTGTCCTGGTTTTATTTTCTTGTGTTTGTGATCTGAACACAGACACAGGGTTCATCCACACATCTAAAAACATCTAAAACAGTTCAAACCTTTATTAAATGTGTCCTCAAATGTGATCAGATTTGATTTATCACCCACATTTACAAACCCATGAACCCTGTTAGCAAAGTTAGTTTCAATTTTTAAAAATGAATTCATTATTTATAATCATAAAACATTTTAAGTCTCTAAACTCAGAAAGCAAAACTATGTTCTTACTCATATTATAAAGTTGATTTTTAGCTACAATTTTAATCAACAAATACTAAATAAATAAGTTTAAAATTAACCTTAGTCCCTTTATTGAAGTTAATGTTGGTGTGGTTTCTTTTATTGTTGACATCCAACAGCAAAAAATATCGTAAAATGACAGCGTGTTGTGTAATTAAGTAAATATTCATGGGAACATCTGACAACAGTCGTTGTAGGATTTGACTTTTATTTAAGGCTCAACGTGGAACATGATCAGTCTGTTCAGTGGTGGAACTTTCTTCAACTACTGGTGGTTATAGGCCTCCTCCTCCTCTTCCTGGTTCTCTTCCTTCTCATCCTCCTCCTCTTCTTCCTGGTTCTCTTCCTCCTCCAGCTTGTCCTCCTCTTCCTCCTCTTCTTCCTCCTCCTCCTCCTACTCTTCTTCCTGCTCATCCTCTTCCTCCTTCTGCTCATCCTCCTATTCCTCCTCCTCCTCTTCTTCCTCCTTCTGCTCCTCATCCTCCTCCTCTTCCTGCTCCTCCTCTTCTTCCTGGTCGTCCTCCTCTTCGTCCTTTCCACAGTTCCTTCTGGTCTGTACTTTCAGCTGTACATTCGTCTATTAGTCAATTATAATCCGAACACATCCATTGTTTATATGGACATGCAAGGGTGAAATGCATCCTGGGAGTCGTAGTTCTCTTCTCTGCGTCTGTATCTTCTGACTTTTCATCACATGTTGTAACCTTTTGGATCTGAAGTCCACATGCTGAAATGCTTGACGCTGCAGTGTAACGACACACCTGAACATCTCCACACAAACATGCCGGCACCGTTTGCCGTTAACTCCAGCAGCTGTGACATTATCACTGAGCGTTTGGGCTTCATTAGCTAAAGCTCTGACCTTTACACAACACGCATCAACACACACACGGAAACCAACACCAATTATCCACACACACACACACGCACTGACCTCGGCGATGAGGACGACGATGACGCAGTCGTCCTTCTCGGCAGCACTGAGCTCCGACATCAGAGAGGTGAGTGTGTCGGTCAAGTAGGAGTGGACCTCCCGCTTCACGCTGGGAACACCCATGACGATGGACACTGCACACGAAAAAAACCACACAAAAACAATAACACAGTGAGTGAATCACACACAAGGCAGCGTTTCAGCCTTCAACCAGATAACCAGATGAAATAAAACACCAAACGAACAAAACTGACCAAAATATGATCAAAACAGATCAAAGAATAAATGATAAAGGAATAAAGGAGATCATGTAAATGATCAAAAATGTATCAAAAATAAAAATAAAGGCACATATGCATGTGCTGACCCTCAGTTTATAGCATATTTATTTATTTATGAAAGTAAGTTTGTACCCAACAAACAGGTTAAGCAACAAGTTTTCTATCTGTTCTGTTCTGTTCTATTCTGCTCTATTCTATAAATAAATTAACAATATAAGAAACATTAACCAAATATTAATATCATCAAAGAAATGACTGAAAAATTTAATGACATTGTGAATAAAATAGGAGAAAAGAACAGAATCAAGAAAGAAGACAAAAATGACCAAAAATGAACAAGATAAAAAAATAAAAATGAAAACTCTGTGGTTTAATAAAGAGTCTGTTATCTGACCAAAGAGGTTAAACTGAGGCTGTGGCGCTGAACCGGACCCAACTAGACTGAACCAGACCGAACCGGACTGGACTGGACTGGACTAAACCAGACACAACCGGACTGAACCAGGACCCAACTGGCCTGATCTGGACCCAACCGGGCTGAGCTGGACTCAACCAGACTGAACCAGGACCCAACTGGACTGAACCAGGACCAAACCGGACTGAACCAGGACCCAACTCAACTGATTCAGACTGGACCAGGCTGAACAAGGACCCAACTGGACTGATCCAGATCAAACTAGGCTGAACCAGACCCAACTGGACTTTAACCGGGACGCAACTGGACTGATCCCGGACTGAACCAGGACCCAACTGGACTGATTCAGACTGAACCGGGCTGAACCAGGACCAAACCGGACCCAGCGGCGCCGGCTTCGTGTGTGCGTTTCCAGCCTGTATCTGTTTTTTCTGTGTGTTCGTGACCATGTAAAACAGATTTGGACCTCTTTCTCTTCTTGGTTTTATCTCCGTCCTTCTCTGCATCATAAAGCTCTTTACGTCCGACTAACCCTTTTTACCCAGAATGCATCATAAATACATCTGACTGCACGCACACTAATGTCTCCAGCCTCTGATGTGTCTGTTCTGCGCCGTTATCTGCATTAGAAAACGCTTTACGGACAAACAACGGCGTTTCCATAAATTCCACCTGACAACACGACCTTGGACCGGTCGGCTGGAGGTGGACGCGTCGTCCACGGAGACGCGGACGACGCGGACGATTAACGTCTTCACATGGTGATAATGATCGGAATAAATGTCACAGTTTAAAGGCTGAGTCCAAGTCTGAGATGGCAGACTGTTAGAAATGATTTAGAACAGATCTAATTAAAAAAAAATTATGTGAAACAGGAAAAAGATGAAAGAACATCAGAAAAAGAACAAAACAAAGATTACATCAGTGAAGAAACTGAGAGAAAAAACACAAAGAAATAATAGAAATGACAGAAAAGATGGAAAAACAAAAATGACAAAATGATGTAAGAGTTAAAGAAAAAAACACATAAAAGATGGAAGCACAAAGAAGAAAAAGAAATAAGACGACAAAAACCACTGAAAACAATTAAAAACATGAAAGAAGAAACAAGATAAAGATGAAACAAAATGTATAAAAGAGAAAAAACATTAAAGACACAAAAAATTTACAAACAGTACAAAGGATGAAAAACACGTAAAAAAATTTTTTAATAATTAATTAATAAATCATTAATGAAAAAAATATAAAAAAAATAGGACCAATGGCCCTGTAGCTTACTGGCCAAATTAAAAGCTTTGGGAAATGTATCCAGATGCCATTTATTCTCACCCAGTTATGTGTATTTATTCTATTACAGAAATAGTCCATGTTTTGGTCATATTCCAATCAGATCTGTAAAAAATTCAGATTTTAACTTGATATCATTTATATTTACTGAGTTATTGCATCAATCCACTTCCTATCTCTTATAATGGGGAAATTTTTCAAAGTGGCACCAAATCCAAAATCAGATCCGGATCCAAATAATTTCACTAACTTTTGTTGACATCATCATGAAGAAGCTGTATACCAAGTTTGAAGTCAATCGGAATTGTAGTTTTGGAGAAGAAGATGATTGAAATTTTTGTAATGGACGACGGACAACAGATGACGCCCCCAGACGACAATAGTTTACGGCCTGTTGGCCGGTAAGTTAAAAACAGAAAAAGACAAAGACCATACTTGAACATGGTATAAAAGAAGAAACAGACAAAGAGACACAGGATGAAAATGTTTAAAGTCACAAAAAGAGAGGCAAAACAAAACACAACAAAACAAAATGATAAAAACCTAAAAAACAAATAAAACGTGAAATAAAAACGATGTAAAAGAAGAAACAAAATAAAAATGAACACATCAGTTTCTTGTGGTTCTGGTCTCTCCAGAACCAGGTCTCATGTGTTGTGGTTCTGCTGCTGGTTCTGCTTGTGGTTGTTGTGATACTGGTTCTGGTTGTTGTTCTGGTGGTCTTACCTCCGGTGCGTCCCTGTCCCAGGTGGACAGCGGGCTGCAGACTGTCCTCTCGGTTCAGAAGGTGTGGAAGGTGGTGGAAGATGGATGGAAGCTGGAGGACGTTCTTACTGCTGCTGACGTTCCACAGCTTCAGCCTGGTCTCCTCTGAAACACAGACCACATGGGACCAGTTAGACCGGGTCAGACCAGTAAGACCGGGTTGGACCATGTTAGACCAGGTTGGACCATGTTAGACCAGGTCGGACCATGTAAGCGTCTTATTTTATTCACTTTCTCAGTTAAAACATTAAAACTTAAACATTTTACTTAATTCTGAACAACTATTTGACCCAGACCCCATCTCCCTGGACCAGGATCCAGACCCAGACCCCTGGACCCAGACACCACCCCCTCTGGAAGTGATCCCACCCCCCTGGACCCATTCCCCAGACCCCAGACCCCACCCCCCCAGAACCCGTCCTGACCTGAAAGGCTGCTCCAGGTGCGGTTGATGTCCCGTAGGGCCTGCTTCTCTGCGATGGCCCTCTTGATCTCCTCCAGGACCAGGTTCAGTTCTTTGGACCTCCTCAGGTTCTCCTGTTCGGCCGAGTGCAGCCGCTCCCTCAGGGCCAGGAACTCCCTCTGGTAGATGTCCACCACATCTCCTGCACAGACCAGGATCAGGACACAGACTGGATCAGTGACAGTCCTCTGGTCCGGACCCACATCCATAACTGGGTCCAACTCAGAGAATCTGGATTCGAACCAGGAGTGACTTTGGAAGGTGGACTAGATCAGATTTACTGAGACAACAGAATCTGGAGGAAAATGTTCCCAAAACATTTACAACTAGAAAAGCACTCGGAGAGTGCAGACTTCCGCCAAGGCAGATCAGTGATCCCCCCCCCCCCCCCCCCCCCCCCCCCCGATCACCACCAAAATTTAATCATTTATTCCTTGTGCCAGTATCAACATTTCCTGAAATTTTCATCCGAATCCATCCATAACTTTTTGACTTATCTTGCACACAGATAGACAGACAGACAGACAAACCAACGCCAGCAAAACCATAACCTCCTTGGCAGAGGTAATGAACTAAATGAACAAAAGTAAAAACTGCATAATGAAGTAAAGCAAAATGAACAAAATGAAGAAAAAGTAAATACTGTTTACTGAAGTAAACCAAAATGAACAGAAGGTGACAAAAAACATCCTGAAAAATATGATCAACATGAACAAAAATGAACAAAAAGGACAAAAATGAACAAAATGGACCAAAAAAATACAGAGGGATGGTAAAATCAGAATAATAAATTAATATATATACATAAGTATGAAAATAAATACATATGTATAAATATAAATACATAAGTATTAATATAAATACATATATATAAATACTCACGTTGACAGATGGAGTCCAGGTTTTTAATGTTTCATTCATTTCCGATTCATTTGTTACATTATTATTATTATTATTATTACTATTATTATCAATATTATTCATAATATGTGGCTGTGCGTCAACAGGTAGACTTCCAAACCCACTCATATAATCTGAGTCTGAAGCTAAAAGGCTAAATCCCACATCTGTTCACAACATCATCCCCATCATCCCCGTTAATGCACCGGGACGCAAATCTGCACTAATCCTGTCATGCACCCCCAGGTCCACCACGTCCAGCGGGTCCACCACATCCACCAGGTCCAACAAGTCCACTGAGACCAGATCCAGATCTACGAGGACCAGGATACAGAGACCACAATACAAAGACCAAGACATGTGGACCGGGACACAATGAACAGAAATCTGGACTAATCCTGTCACGCATCACCATGTCCACCAGGTCCACTGAGACCAGATCCAGATAGACTAGAGGACCAGGATACACAGACCAGGATACAGGGACCAGATCTATGAGAACCAGGATACTGTGACCAGGATACAGGGACCAGATCTATGAGAACCAGGATACTGAGACCAGGATACAGGGACCAGATCTATGAGAACCAGGATACTGAGACCAGGATACAGGGACCGGATCTATGAGAACCAGGATACTGAAACCAGGATATGAGAAACTCAAATCTGCACTAACCACACACCACCAGGACCACCAGGTCCACCAGGACCAGATCCAGATATAAGGCCCAAGATACAGGGGACATGAAAACTAGGATATGAGGACCTGAAGACTGGGACACATGGGCCAGAATACGAGGACCTGGACACAAGGACCAGGTTTTATATCAGTTTTCCTGTTTTATTTCTGTATATTTTATGTCTTATTTCTGTATATTTTTCTGTTTCATTTCTGTAATTTTGTTTTATTTCTGTATATTTTTCTGTTTTATTTCTGTATATTTTTCTGTTGTATTTATGTATATTTTTCTGTATTGTTCCTGTTTCCGTCTCTGCTCCACCGGTGTTGCTTAAACCCTGTCAAATGTCTGGATGCCCTCTGATGGAACATTCCAGATGTTGGGTCTGTGTGTGCCCTGTTGTGGGTCTGTGTGTGCCCTGTTGTGGGTCTGTGTGTGCCCTGTTGTGGGTCTGTGTGTGCCCTGTTGTGGGTCTGTGTGTGTCCTGTCCCCGTCCACACATGGGTCCAGTGGGCCTTTAGTCCTCATCAGGACCTCCAGCGTTAATGGAACATGTTGGTGTGTTGGACTCTTCTGCACTAATTCTTCATGTAAAGCCTCATTAATGGAGGACAATAGTCACATCTGTTTGGCTGATAACACACTCACACTGAACTGATGAGCTTTTAATGAAGCTTCTGCCACTTATTTATCTGGGACCATGAAATAATCTGCTCCTGCAGTAGGAGCTCCGTTAGACACAACAACACCGTGGAAACACTATGGAAACCCCAGACGGCATCTGCATCAGGATGTAAAGGAACGCTACAACATCATGAAGAACCTCTGAGAAGATGGATTAAAGGTCAAAGGTCAGGATGAACCTGGGCCCTGTCTGTTATTATCATGGATGGAGAACATTAGAGATATGAAAAAAAAAAAAACACAAAACACTCTAACACAAACTATAGACCAGTGGGCGGAGCCAGAGAAGATGAGGAATCAAACAAGAGTATCCGGAAAACCTCAATTACTGTCACAATAAACCCCGCCCACACAATCAAAGTGTCACAATCAACCCCGCCCACTTCAAATGTCTCATAATAAACTCCACCCACACAATCAAACAGTGTCACAATAAACCCCACCCATATAAAACCGTGTCACAATAAACCCCACCCACATCAAACATCTCACAATAAACCCCGCCCATATCAAACAGTGTCAAAATAAACCCCGCCCACATCCCTTATTATTGTTTTAGTATATATATTCGTGTTATTGAATACTTATTATATAGTATTAATTAATTATATATTTTTATTAATGATTTTGCAATTGTTTTGTAACTTTCTTCATTTTTGTTGATATTGGTCATTTTTGTTCTCAAGTTTTTGTTCATTTGTGTTGAGTTATTTTGTCTATTTTCATTAAACCTATTTTTAATTATGTTCATATATTTTTGTTAACTGTTGATCTTGTTGTTTTTGTTGTACGTGTTATTTTGTTCATTTTTGGTTAATTGTTGATTTTGTTGGTTATTTTGTACGTTTTATTTTGTTGGTCACAATTCCTCTCCTCCTCCCTCTCCTCTACTTCTTCTTCTTCCCTCCTCCTCCTTCTCTTCCTCCTCGTCCCTCCTTCCTTCTCCTCTTCATCTTCCCTCCTTCCTCCTCCTCCTTCTCCTCCATCTCCTTCTTCTCCTCCTCTTCCCTCCTTTCTCCTCGCTCTCCTCCTCTTCCCTCCTCCTCCTTCCTTCTCCTCCTCCTTCTTCCTCTTCCTGAATGATGAGCTCCATTAATTGGAGGTGAGTTCATTATTTACTCATCTAAAGATAAGTCAGTAATTAACTGGTGATCGACTCCAGATAACGGCGTTAAATACTGATTAGAACGACCTTCAAGATTCCAACCCACTGCTTTCACATCTTCTGGGTTTGTCATGTTTGAAGTTCCATCAGACGACGCTGGGACAGGAGGAGTTTAAGACAAATACAAAAAAGATGATGGAATTACAATAAAATAAATAAACACCCATTTCATGTTTGATTATTTTCTAAGATTTAACTACATCTGATATTCATGTCATGATTATATGAGAAAGGAAGATGCAATAAAAACAAAACCTGACAAAATGAAAAAAAACAAAATCAATAAAATGAATGATCAAAATAAGGAGTAAAATACAGAAAAATGTATAAACCAATCAACATAATGGGCCAAAATGAATTAAAAAAATGAATAAAAAAAGAATAAAAACTGGATAAAATAATCAACAAAGTGAAGAGGAATTGACAAAATATTCACCAAAATGAACACAATAGTGAACAAAATGAACCAAAATAAAGAAAATATCTGCTAAAAAAATACAGAGTAGTGAACAAAATGAACCAAAATAAAGTAAATGTTCACCAAAATGAAGACAACAATGAAAAACAATAAAGAAAATAATCAACAAAATTAACAAAAAGATTTTTTTAGAAGAAAAAAATCACATTTTAACACTTTTAATTCTAGTTGTCAAAATTCCCACTGGAAACAAATGCAACAGCTGTTGATTTTGCTGTAATGTTGTTTTTTAATTTAATATCTTTATTGTAAGTCGTTATTTTGTTACATCATTTCTTTTTAATTTTCCATTAAATAAATGTCATACACTCAATTACTGATTTATTCTGCATTATTATGACTTAAATATTATGATTTTATTCACAAAATATCTGATGTTTTTATCCTCAGTGTGTCTTTAATCATCTAATTATACTTACATAGTGTAAAGTATAATATCAGTTCATAAGTATCACTTTATTTTTATTTACCTTTTTATAATATTGGTGTTAATACCACATATATAATGTTATTCCATTAAATATTTGGAGTAAATCTTACATCACTTTGCTTTTTACTTAATGGAGGCATTTTCTAATATTAAACCTTATTAAAAGAAGAATAAAATCTCACTTTTACACAAAATGCATAAAACGATGCATGAAAACAGTAGTTCAATGCTGAGTTTAACGGCTTTAGATCAGACGTTAAAGGGTTAAACTTTGTCATGGATCCAGTTTCTTTTTTCTAAATGACGATGAAGTCGACATCAGTGAAACAGCAGAGACGTCCTGAAGGATCATCTGCCAATCAAAACATGACCAGTGATTGGAACGAACCAGTGGGGATGTGTGACCTTTGAACTCTCTGTCCACTCACAGACAAATAAAGAAACAAACCGATTTCATCTGATTCAGCACGGTAACGTTTAGAACAGACGCAAAACAACCGAACCGCCCGTCACACGTCCTGTCACACGTCCTGTCACAGTCTGGTTCAAGTCTACAGGAAGTGGGCGGGACACGGCCACAGGAAGTCAGCACTCTGAGGTCACCTGCTGAGTCAGAAAAAGGAGGGAAGGAAGCCGAGTCAGCGAAACGAGGCAGGTCCCAGAACTGGACCTGGTCCCAGTCTTGGTCCTGACCCTGGTCCTGGTCCCTGCAGAATGCCACCGCAAACAGGAAATAGAACTGACTCAAAGAGATCAGACGCAGCCCAATGGAACTATGGGAGATTTTAGACCCATAAGACTTATAAAATGATGTCATATAATTTGACAGACGACAACAACAACAACAACAAACAACCTCAATCCACAGACAAAGGTTGACATTCATCGCAAAATAACCAACAAAATGATGAATAAAATGTATCAAATAATCAACAAAATGAGCAAAAAATTAATGAAAAAAATAGATAAAAAGAATAAAATAAACAAATTAATCAGTAAAATTAGCAAGTTTTTGTGGGGGGTTTATTCATTTTATTGACTGTTGGTTGTTTTGATCACTAATTAGGTAATTTTTGTTCACATTCATTTATTTTTTTGGTTATTTCAGCCATTTGGATTATTTTTTCGCATTTTGTTGATTATTTTTCATATTTTATTTTTCACATTTTGTTGATTACTTTTTCATATTTTGCTGATTATTTTGTTTCTTTTCATGATTATTTTGTTCATTTGATTATTTTGTCCAATTTGTTGATTATTTTGTTCATGTTCTTGATTATTTCTCAGATTTTTTTGGATTGTGTTGTCCATTTCATCCTATTTTAACCCATAAACATGTGTGAAACCACAGCCTAGTGTTGTACAGATCCTGAACCTGAATCTGTTCTCGCTGTAGTTGTATATTTGATGTGTTTCCTACACATTCCGTTGCTGATTTTATTCCAGCTGATTATCCCGCCCAGCTCTTATTCCACCTGTTGGCCTAGTCTGTTGCCTTTTATTGGTCCAAATATGACCTGATTCTCTTTAAGACTCTGGTTCCACCTCCTCCGTGTGCTCATTTCTGTTTTATTCACTAAACCTCCCCCCCTCCCCCCATCCCAGTTTGGACCCCGTCCTGGTTTGGACCCCGTCTATCCGTCCGGGACATTCCGGCGTCGAGGCTGGACTTCACTGCAACTGTTCACACCTCGCCTGTGATTTTTCACACACTCCCACAATCCTCCTGTGCTGTTGACGGCAGTTTATAAGGTGAGAGCGGCGGCCTTTCCCTGAGGTTAAACGGACGTAAAAGCAGCCGATGCTGCTGCCGAGCGTCTTATCTGCGGTTTGGGAGGCGAAACCTGGCAGAGATAAGAGCTGAGGTTGTGGAAAACGGAGGCAGAAACAAAGCACTGTTCTTTTCTTTGGGAGCAGAGGCTGGTAGGAACATTAGCATCGGAGCCAGACGGTCAAACGCCAACAAGACCAAGTGCACAACAACAACGGCAAAAATAATACAATACAAAGTACAGATGGGAGTATGGGGTTAGGTTGGTGTCAAAATATAACACAAAATAAAGATGGAGTATGGGGTTAGGTTGGTGTAAAAATATAATACAATACAAAGTACAGATGGCGTATGGGGTAAGGTTGGTGTCAAAATATAATACAAACTACAGGTGGAGCATGGGGTTAGGCTGGTGTCAAAATAAAATATAATACAAAGTACAGATGGAGTATGGGGTTAAGTTGGTGTCAAAATATTATATAATAGAACTTACAGATGGAGTATGGAGTTAGGTTGGTGTCAAAATATTACATAATACAACTTATAGAGCGGGTGTGGGGTTAGGTTGGTGTCAAAATATAATATAATACAAAGTACAGATGGAGTATGGGGTTAGGTTGGTATCAAAATATAATACAAAATGAAGATGGAGTATGGGGTTAGGTTGGTGTAAAAATATAATACAATACAAAGTACAGATGGAGTATGGGGTTAGGTTGGTATCAAAATATAATACAAAATGAAGATGGAGTATGGGGTAAGGTTGGTGTCAAAATATAATACAAACTACAGGTGGAGTATGGGGTTAGGCTGGTGTCAAAATAAAATATAATACAAAGTACAGATGGAGTATGAGGTTAAGTTGGTGTCAAAATATTATATAATATAACTTACAGATGGAGTATGGGGTTAGGTTGGTATCAAAATATAATACAAAATACAGATGGAGTATGGGGTTAGGTCGGTGTAAAAATATAATACAATACAAAGTACAGATGGAGTATGGGGTTAAGTTGGTGTCAAAATATTATATAATAGAACTTACAGATGGAGTATGGGGTTAGGTTGGTATCAAAATATTACATAATACAACTTATAGAGCGGGTGTGGGGTTAGGTTGGTGTCAAAATATAATATAATACAAAGTACAGATGGAGTATGAGGTTAAGTTGGTGTCAAAATATTATATAATATAACTTACAGATGGAGTATGGGGTTAGGTTGGTATCAAAATATAATACAAAATACAGATGGAGTATGGAGTTAGGTTGGTGTCAAAATATTACATAATACAACTTATAGAGCGGGTGTGGGGTTAGGTTGGTGTCAAAATATAATATAATACAAAGTACAGATGGAGTATGGGGTTAGGTTGGTGTCAAAATATAATACAAAATGAAGATGGAGTATGGGGTTAGGTCGGTGTAAAAATATAATACAATACAAAGTACAGATGGAGTATGGGGGAAGGGTGGTGTCAAAATATAATATACTACAGAGTACAGATGGAGTATGGGGTAAGGGTGGTGTCAAAATATTCATGTGCATAAGACAGATATGTGTGCATATTTGTCTATAGTTGTGCAAAAATAAATATTTGTAAACTCTTGAATGAGTTCAGTCGTACATTAAATGTATTGTGTGTATTTTATCAGAATACAAATGAATACGTTTTGACAAGAATCACAAATAGGAAATACAACTTTGCGATTCTACATGACGAATATGAATTCACCAACGTGACTCTACTGTCCAAAATCCATCCCCACTTTACAGACATTATTTATGGACAGAGGATCCATGGATTCACAGACTGACCATGAGTTCAGGTTCAGAACACCGGACTAATGGTTGGATTGGACCCGGTTTGGTTCTCTGACTTGGTCGGCCATCTTGGACAGTGATCCTGCCTGATCTGGACCTGATCTGAACCTGACCTGAACCTGACCTGAAATGTCACTTCCTGTCTTTAAATATGCCGTTGGACTACATAACCCTGGGTCCTATTTTTTGGGTTATTTTGATGAATAATGTGATCACTTTTGTTCATCTTTATTCATTTTTTGATTCCAGTTTAATTTTTGTCCACTTTATTGATTTGTTTATCTTATTCATGTTTTACTGATTTGTTTATTTTATTGATTATTTAGGCCATTTTTGTCCAATAAACTTACAAAACAATGTTTTTATCCTCAGATTCTTACTCAGTTTGAGTAAAAACTCTTATTTTGGGGTGAGTGACAAATCTGTGTGTTTAGAGGGCGATGATGTGAACCCTAAAATTGAAACAACGGATACACAACAACAACCCCAATCCACAGACAAAGGTTCACACTCATCACAAAATAACCAACAAAATGAACAAAACAATGAATGAAATTTATCAAATTATAAACAAAATGAGCAAAAAAACAATGAAAAAAAAAAGATAAAAAGAATAAATTAAACAAATTAATCAGTAAAATTAGCTATTTGGGGGGGGGGGGTCATTTTATTGACTATTTTATCCTTTTTTGGTTGTTTTGACAACTAGTTTAGTAATTTTTGTTCATATTCATTGATTTTCTTGGTTATTTGAGTCATTTGGATTATTTTTTGCATTTTGTTGATTTTTTTTTTTATATTTTGTTGATTTTGCCCAAATATTGATAGTTTTTGCTCATTTTGTTGATTATTTTTTCATATTTTCTTGATTATCTTAATCCTTTTCTTGATTATTTTGTTCGTTTCGTTGATTATTTTTCACATTTTGTTGAGTATTTTATATATTTTGTTAATTATTTTGTTTCTTTTCATGATTATTTTGTTCTTTTGATTATTTTTCACATTTTGCTGATTATTTTTCATTTTCTGCTGATTATTTTGTTTCTAAGAGGAGACATAAATATATAATAGATAAATATTCAACTCACTCACTCACACACACACACACACTCACAGGCCAGTTGTATTCTATTGTTATATGTGGGGTGTTTTTATTAAATATAACGCTCTTCTTCGTTCCCCTCTGCTTCTTTCCTGTGTTTAATGGACGTTCCACTGACCTCCGTTCATTTCCTGTGGATTTACTCTAACCTTAAAACACTTAACTCTGTAATTCAATGATCTCCACTCAGCGCCATAACATCACTAATCCTCCGCACACACTCCAGCTCAGACCAAACACCATCACCCGACACCATGACTTCATCCTCCGGCCGTCTGAGCTCTGCTTTCAGTCAATACGTGGAACTGCATTTGTGTTTATTTGAGCCTTTGGTCGATAATGTGTACGTGTGGACGCCGCCGCTGGACGGACTGGGACTAGGATGGCGTTGTCGAGTCCGTCGCTTTGGCAGTGATCAGACATTTTCACATTCCAGTTCCTCTCAATATCAGCTGTCACATCCAATCGAGGCTCACAAAGAGACGCAGGAACAAACGTCTGGCAGCGTTTTGGTTCCTACCCTCCAGTCGGAACAGATGAAGTCGACTGGTTTCACTGGTTTCACTTTGACTCCACAGTTACCACGCTCCTCCCCCTCCTTCACACCATCATCATCATCATCATCCTCCTCCAAACTCAGGACCGGCTTCACCGACTCACTACAATGACTTCATACCATCAGCTTTTCCGCTGCAGCTGCTTTGTAGCTTAAATATTTTTGGATTTGAAGTCGGGGCTCAGAGGGCGCTCATGGTTTGGACCATGTGACTCCCATACAAACAGGAAATGACATCACAGACTATGGCAACATGAGACACTTTCAGTCCATCTCCTTCACCGTTTATGTCCAGTAACACTGATCTACAGTTTTTGTTTTTTTTAAGATAAATGATCTGCCTCAGATTAAATGTGTTAAATGATCCATATTTTAATCAGATTAATTGTTAAACCACTGTTTTTCAATTTTGGGGTCGGGACCCCATGTGGGGTCGCCTGGAATTCAAATGGGGTTGCCTGAAATTTCTAGTAATTAATAAAATAAAAACTCACTGATAAAAAATATATGGTGAGGTGACACAGACAATCACTATCCATAACAGACATGACAAACTCTGAAGTTGAAACTGAAGCACTGTGGTTCTGTTTATCATTCAAATGTTCATTGTGGTCGGTTTCAGATGCTGCAGCGCTTTCATAATTCAATTCATTAGAGTTCTTGTTTGTTCAGTGTTAATTTGCAGCTTTGTAAATCCAAGCTGGACTGACTGTACATATCCTGACCAAAGAAAATATAATTCTCACTTTGTGCAGTAATCTACACCTGGATTTTCTGCCTCTGTCCATAATAATATACATTATATAGACTAAATGTCATCTAAAGCTAACTATTACATGATCAAAAACAACTTAATTTCAGCAAAAAAATTTTCTCCATTTCTAATGTCTGGGGTCACCAGATATTTGTGATGTTAAAATGGGGTCACGAGCCAAAAAAGGTTGGGAACCACTGTGTTATACTAATGACCAAAGTGATGGTTTGCTGCTGTTTTCCAGTTATATGATGGTGTGTTCTTCCACATATATGTTGGTTTGTGTCCATTTATCCATTAGATGTCTAAATGTTCCACTGATAGAACCTGTCCAGTCCGTGTATTGTCATGTGCAGACAGTGTTTGAAGTAGATCCAGTAGATCTGACACTAATATTCCTTTGGATTTAAACTCATTCTATCATTAATTCTACTATTTCACATTTTGAGCCCAGACTATCTGTGAAACTACAACCAACCAGCATTTAGGACTGGATTAGTCTGGATCAGTGACTCATACGTGGTCAAATTTCACTCCCTTTATTCTGAAAGTATTTGACTTGTAAACCAGTGGAACAGGGGTGTCAAACATACGGCCCGTGGGCCAAAAGCGACCCACCCAAGGGTCCAATCTGGCCTGTGGGAGGAATCAGTGAAAGGCAAAAATTACACTAAAGATATTAACAATGATGTCAAAATCATTTTAGGTTCCATGTTCAGACCAATTCAATCTAAACTGGGTCAGATCAGTAAAATAATATCATAACATCACCTTCCAAAAATAACTGAAAAGTCATTTTATTTTTTCAGATTTTTCAGGAAACACAAAACACTGAACTGGGAATTGAGTAGTTGATGATTTAGGCAAAAAGTGATTTCTGTCCAAAAAAAAAAAAAAGCCTGCAAATAATATCAAAATTTCTCTGTTCTAATGTAAAAAAAAAAAAAAAAAAAAAAGCAAAATTACATGAAAATATTTACATTTGCAAATTATCCTTTCACAATAAAATGTCAATAAATTGAACCTATATGAACAACCTGAAATGTCTTCATATAAATCAGTGTAATTGGACCAATATTCTGCCTGTTATTAAATGTTTTATGTCTTTGTAGATCCACTGTGATCTGTATGTTAGAATGAACATGAGCTCCTTCTGCTGCCAAAACAACACAGATGGTCTTCAACGTTTTATTTATTTATTTATTTTTAAACTTAAATATTAAAAAATTATCTAAAATTCTCATTAGTATTTATAATAAAAGATCTGTGAAGTTCTGCCAAAGATGCCCATGTACTGGATTGTAGATATGAAGGGGGGATTTATGTGACCACTTATATTACAGATGAGAACCAGAAAGAAACAACTGTCAGTCAAAGAACAGAAGTGATAAAACTACAGTGGTTGTTTTTTCTACTGGACTCAGCTGTAAATGGACAGAATGGAGTTGGATGGAAATGTCAGCGTTTCTTCTACACCGGTCAGGTGGATTCTGAGACTTATGACGGCTAAAGTTATTATGAGATGTTCTTATCTTTGCTAAGTTTCCGTTTGTTGACCTATGGTTCAGAGTAAAATGTGACAGTTCTGATGTTGTTTGTTGGATTCAAACAGATCTTTAGTTCAGTTATTGATGACACAAACCAACAGAAAACAGAGGTTTAGTGGTTTTACTGTGGCTTTTAGTCTAAAAACAGAGCTAAGCTAACAGAGCTAGGCTAACAGACGTAAACTATCAGGTGACGCAGCACACAAACATTATAGGACAGTGTTGTTCTGTGTTAAAATACGCATGTGTGAGTTTTAGTTTGAAGAAGAAAACTTGAATTTGAATCGATTATAAATTCACTAAACTCGTCTGTGATCAAACATACAGTTTAAATCTAGACTAAAGCTTCACTGGTGCTGCTCGTTTTCCGCCGCCGCCACATTAGCATTCCACTAAAAACAAAGCGACAGACGGAGGAGGCAGTGATGCGTTCAGGATCTGACAGCTCTTGGAAAACACAGCGCTCAGCCTTGGCTGTGAGTTTTTTGACGTTTGACTGAAAATCTGAGGCGTGTGGAGGAGTGACAGCCTGACAGAGGCGAACGCCACCTGTTAGCGCCGACATGCAGCCCGCTGGCCCGTTACCATGACAACCTGGGGCGTGCGAGCAGAGGGATCGCCTTCATGCGCTCAGAGATGAGGTGAGATGTCCTCTGGACCATGAAGCATGTCCTCATCCAACTCACCGACTCTTCACCGCTGCAGATCACACCAACACGAACACACATGTATGAACCCAGTGGGTGTGGATGCCACGCCACCGCACACCGCTGCACACCGCCGCAGATGAGGAAATGACTGAGGTTATGGATTAAATTAGTATTTACGTCCAGATACAATATTCACTATGAAGCAAAAGCATAAAACACAAACACCTGTGTGAGTCTGATTAACATTTAGTGTTAATTTAGTTGATTTATTTTGACTTAATGTGGTGAAAGTCAGTGAACACAACAAAACAACACAATGTGAGATTAAAACAACTGGAAAGACACGACTTGAAAGGATGGATTACAACAAAAACACAATGATTACACGTCAATGAGATGAAAATGGCACAAAAGACACAACAATGTAAAACATACAACACGAAAACAGCAAAAAAAGACACAAGATGCAACAAATAGGAACCAATAGGACTTTTGTTTTGTGTTTGTTTGTTTAGGGTTTTTTTTTTTGTTTCTTTTCCTTCTGCGTTTCTGTTTTGTTTTATTCTGTCTTTTCTTTCAAGGTGGGTGCAAAGGGATAATGGTTAATTACAGTTCATTCATAGAAACCATTTAGGTTAAATTAAAACTGTTGTTCTCAGGATCCATTGTATGAAGACAACTGTCTACTACCTTCAGCTAGAACACTTAGAAATATTGGACATGTTAGATATTACCATGTGGGCATGAAAATCCAATAAAAAAGATTTTGAAAAAACAAAACAAAACAAAACAAATAAGACCCAAAAAGGAACAATGTAAAGGAAGCCACTGGATGAAAACACCTAAAAACACCACAAACGGAACAAAAACAACACAAGATGGAAACAACACAACAAAACACAACAAATGGGACCAACACACACCACACAAGACAAAAAAGACACACCACAGAAACAACACAAACGACTAAAACCAGCAGAATTTACCGGTTCTAAAAATCTGCAGAAAATCCAAAACAGATCACTGACCTTCTGAGAAGCAAATGTTTGCCATTTTTACTCAAACCACTGCAAACATGAATCCATTTGTGAAAACAGCTGCATATGATGATGTTTTCAACCTGTGAACATGTGTAGGATGATGAAATGAAGGAAAAAAACAGCTGATTTTATTGCCTTTGAGATCATTCATCTAAAAAACTGAACAAGATTTTACTGTGAAGGAGCGATTACGACGACAAAAAGAGGTGGAGTGAAGAGGCATGCTGGGAAATACAGGACTCAGATGTAACAAACAATTTTTATTTTAATTATATATATATATATATATATATATATATATATATAAAATACTTTTTTTAAATTGAGTTATCAGTTTGTTTTCTGTTTTCAGTTTAGTTTGAATCTGGATATGAGTAAATAAGCTGCTTTTGTTTTAGTTTACTCTGAGGAACAGCCACTTCTAAGTAGGCTTTTTAGTTTTTGCATTTTTGTTTGATTTTGTTTGATTTCAGATTAAATGAAGTTTGTTAGTTTTGCGTTATTTTGCAGTTTTTAAAGTCATTTTAGTCTCATGTTTTTTTCCGACGTTTTCTTATTTTTACATCTTTTTAGTCATTTTTTTCTTGTGTTTCTTACATAATTTCCATGTTTTGACTTAATTTTCTAATTTTTTTATCAAGTTTTTTTTAGTTTGTTTTTCGTTTTCGTTTAGTTTGAATCCGGATATTAGTAAATAAGCTGCTTTTATTTTAGTTTTAGTTTGAGGAATGGTCAGTTCTAGATAGGTTTTTATTTAGTTTTAGTGATGAGTTTTTATTTGTATCACGAGGTAGACTTCATTACAACGCTGCATCAGGTTAAAGTAGTAAAAGACCATCATCAGTTCATAAAGGAGGGTATATTTATGACAAATTCTCTACAACTTACAAACAAGCAAAAAAGAGATTCTAAAGTATGTGAAAAAAACTGAACAAGCTTTTACTTTGAAGGAGCGTTTACTATGACAGGAAGAGGCAGAGCCAGGCGCCCTTTCTGCTCTTTGAGAACAACATCTGCAGCTGCTCTGGAGGAATGTAAAGAAGCATTCTGGGAAATGTAGGACTGGGATGTAACACAAACCAGATTCTAAGAGCAGCAGGAGTTGTTCTGTCTTTTTCAAACCACAGGGAAGACAGAGCCGTAACATTCCCATCATGCTTTGCTCCTGCCATCCGTCACAGTTGGCGTGTCGTCCATAAAGAACATTTTCATGGCGTCGTAGCGAAGCCTGTGTTATGCTGCCGACACAAATAACTGGCCTGTTCTGACCCACGGCGCTGCCTTTTCGCCGCCCTCTCATAATGGGTTTGACCTTTGACCTTTAGTTTGTCGCCTCGGAAACGCCACTCATTAAAACAGCAACTGTTTCTGTTCCACTGAGGTGAGTACGTCTGGACTGACGGTCAGTTTTAGACGCAATTCAACACAATCCACCCAGTTCAAACCTGAACTGTAGTTTAGACCAAAGGACGGAGGTTCAATGTGTTCAGACGTTTAGAAAACTGCAGACATGTTCGTGTTTTCAGATCGATAATCGGTCAAATCAGTATACTGTACTTTCTGGACTATAAACTGCTACTTTTTTCTCACACTTTGAACCCTACGGCTTATACAACGATGCGGCTTAAGTATAGATTTTTACGAGCTAACGGCCTTCAGGGGGCGCTCTAGCTAGAAGCGCAAAAGCTCAATATTTTACAACTTAATTCCCGCAGTGACAATGTTTTTATTTTTTTAGTGCGGCCCTAAAATGCCGTCGTAGGCTTTTAACTCCCATTCACACAATAATAATAATAATCATTCACATCATCTTCTGTGAACATGAAATGACCGCCATCATAAATAAACACTCCTCAAAGCCTGGTGGGAGGGGCTGGACTCAACATGGCCTCCATATGTTGCCTGATAAGCCTCTAGCGATGGCATCAGAGCCACTTCCTGTCTATAAGATAATGGTTTCCTGTCTAAGTTGGCGGTGGTCCACATTGGCTGCGTTCACCGTCCACCGTTTACACATTCCCCGCCATCATTACCGACCTCCGACCTCCTCATTAGTCGACTGTAGCTCCATCACAAACACCTGCTGCTGCTCAGGGAGGGGGGTGACTACACGACCCACAATCCCCCTGGGAGCACCGTGGGTCTGGGTACTTCCTGTTTACTGCCTGAACGATGAGGCGATGATTATCAGGTGAAAGTTCATTATGTGTTTATGTTGAGGCTGAACATCTGGAACATCTGGAACATCGGGTCCAGGCATCCACGTCTTCATCTGTTTTTTTGTTTTATTTAGAATAGTTTTCTTTTTTTGGAGTTAAATGTGAATCTTTGTGCATGTTTAATGTGGTTAGACTTTACTCTCTGACATGTTTTTATGTGATGAACTAATAAAAGTTCATTTATTTTATATATCTGGACCTGCTTTAGAATTTATTTATTATGATTTCATATAGTTTTATTGGGTTTTTAAGTTTAGGTTTTTTTTATTCCAATATAAATTGCATCAGTTATTGCATTATTTTGCAGTTTTTGTATCATTTTTAGATGTTTTTCTTCTTTTTGCATCTTTGTCATTGTTTTTCTTGTGTTTCTTTCAGAACTTGTGCGTATTGTTTGTTTTTTTAGTTCAATTTCATTAGTTAGTTTTATGATTTTTAGATTTTTTTTCACATTTTCCTATTGCATGTTTTAAATGCTCTTGTTTTTCTTGCATCATTTTTCCATTTTCTGTTTGATTTCAGTTTAAATTAAATTGTTTATATGAGTTTATAAATTTTTAATGTCATTTATATCTACTGTTTTTTTCATGGATCTTTTTCTTATTTTTGTAGCTTTTCAATAATTTTTTTCTTGTGTTTTCTTTTTGCGTGTTTCTAATGTTCTTGTTTTTCTTGCATCATTTTTTTTTTAAATAAGTTTTTCATTTTGTTTGATTTCAGTTCAAATTAAATTGTTTATATGAGTTTAAATTTTGCATTATTTATGTTATTTCTGTCTCCTATTTCTTATTTTTGCATCTTTTTCGTAACTTTTTTCTTGTGTTTCTTATATCACTTCCATGTTTTCATTTTTTATAGCGTTTTTCAGTTTGTTTTCAGTTTTCAGTTTAGTTTGAGTCCAGACAGGAGTAAATGAGTTGCTTTTGTTTTGGTTTTACTTTGAGGAATGGCCACTTCTAGGTGGGTTTTCATTCGTATTATGGGGTAGACTTCATTACAACATTGTATCAGGCTAAAGTAGTAAAAAAAAAAAAAAAAAAAAAAAAAAAAAAAAAAAAAAGAAAGAAAAGGATAGTATATTTATGACAAATTCTCTAAAACTCACAAGCTATAAGAAAAAAAAAGACGTCCTAAAAAACTGGAAAACTCCCTTTCATCTCGTTCTATTTATTTGTCATTTATTCAACAGAGCTTTTATTTTGAAAGATGCTCAGACTGACTTTCAAATGTACCATCAAACCTGGACCACATTTGTGAGGCGTTGAGGTGACGTTATTAATGAACGGTGAGGAGGACTGCCAGCACCCTGGTTACCACGGTAACCTAATATGTTACACTACGCAGTGGAATCGCTAACTGAAGTGTAATATGGTAAAAAAAAAATCCAATCAGTGACCCGGCCATTAACGCATTAGAGCAGTAATTAGACGGAGCTGGGTCATTAATAACACAACAGTCATCCTGCTTCACCCTGGGAATAGGTTTAATTAAAACTTCTGCTGTAATAATTAAAGCCCAGGTTATTAATTAGAACATATTTAATAATTTGTGATAACTGTTCGTGTCTCTGGGTTCACATCTCGACACAAGGTGGAGGGTTACAAGAGTCGCCGTGGCAACCGCATCCCATCGACCGGCCGCCTCGCCTGCAGGGTCAGGACCGGGTCAACGGGGTTAAAAGCTCTGACAAACCACAAGACGTGACCTTTGACCCCTGGGCTGCACCGCACAGACAGCAGAGTCCACAGGGGACTACTGGACCAGGCACCACAGAAGAAGAAACGTCCATTTAAAGACGGGATGAGGTGGTCCACAGTGTCCTCAAGTAGAACAGACACATGTCCACAGTGTCCTCAAGTAGAACAGACACATGTCCACAGTGTCCTCAAGTAGAACAGACACATGTCCACAGTGTCCTCCAGTAGAACAGACACATGTCCATAGTGTCCTACAGTAGAAGAACAGACACATATCCACAGTGTCCTCCAGTAGAAGGACAGACACATGTCCACAGTGTCCTTCAGTAGAACAGATCCATGTCCACAGTGTCCTCCAGTAGAACAGATCCATGTCCACAGTGTCCTTCAGTAGAACAGATCCATGTCCACAGTGTCCTTCAGTAGAACAGAGACATGTCCACAGTGTCCTCCAGTAGAACAGACACATGTCCACAGTGTCCTCCAGTAGAAGAGACACAGGTCCACAGTGTCCTCCAGTAGAAGGACAGACACATGTCCACAGTGTCCTCCAGTAGAACAGACACATGTCCACAGTGTCCTCCAGTAGAAGAGACACAGGTCCACAGTGTCCTCCAGTAGAAGAACAGACACATGTCCACAGTGTCCTCCAGTAGAAAGACAGACACATGTCCACAGTGTCCTCCAGTAGAACAGACACATGTCCACAGTGTCCTCCAGTAAAACAGACCCATGTCCACAGTGTCCTCCAGTAGAACAGACATATATCCACAGTGTCCTCCAGTAGAACAGATCCATGTCCACAGTGTCCTCCAGTAGAACAGACACATATCCACGGTGTCCTCCAGTAGAACAGATCTATGTCCACAGTGTCCTCCAGTAGAACAGACACATGTCCACAGTGTCTACCAGTAGAACAAACATATGTCCACAGTGTCCTCCAGTAGAACAGAGACATGTCCACAGTGTCCTCCAGTAGAACAAACACATGTCCACAGTGTCCTAGAACAGACACATGTCCACAGTGTCCTCCAGTAGAACAAACACATGTCCACAGTGTCCTCCAGTAGAACAGAGACATGTCCACAGTGTCCTCCAGTAGAACAAACACATGTCCACAGTGTCCTCCAGTAGAACAGAGACATGTCCACAGTGTCCTACAGTAGAACAAACACATGTCCACAGTGTCCTAGAACAGACACATGTCCACAGTGTCCTCCAGTAGAACAAACACGTGTCCACAGTGTATTTTAGGTTATGTTCATCTTGTGTCTTTTCCATTGTTTTCATCTGTTTTACAGCTTTCATGCTGTTTCAACATCACGTCTTTGAAATTGTTTTGGACTTTGTGCATCTGTTGTGTAGCTTTCATGTTTGAACTTCATTTGTTGTTTTAGTCCTCTACATTAAACCATTTTCATGTTTTTTTCACCTTTTGTGCATCTTTTACATTCCTCACATTGCCTTCAGTTAAGTCATTTTCATCTTTTGCTTTTCTACATCATCTACATCATGATCATTTTGTCTTTTCCATCCATTTGTGTTTAACTTAATTATTCTCCTAAAATACAATAAAACTACAATAATGAGGCTGTTTTAAAATGTGATGAATGTATAAAATACAGATATATGTGAAAGGGAAATAATGACAGGAAGCAGAAATATCGAAACTATATAAAGTAATAACGAACAACCAGGAGAGTCTTTAGAAACAGATGCTGCATCCGGATTAAATTCCTTCATCATATATTCATCATCATCATCATTTAGACATGTAAACAAACAGTAATAAATTAATGAATCCAAACAACAAACAAACAAACATCGGGCCTATTTCTTATTTTTGTATCTTTTTCATCATTTTTTTCCTTGTGTTTCTTATATCACTTAAATGTTTTAGACTAATGTTCCATTTTTTATTGAGATTTTCAGTTTGTTTTTGGTTTTCAGTTTAGTTTGAGTCCAGATACGAGTAAATGAGCTGGTTTTGTTTTGGTTTTACTTCTAGGTGGGTTTTTATTTGTATTACGGGGTAGACTTCATTACAACTTTGTATCGGCTAAAGCAGTAAAAAAAAAAAAAAAAAAAAAAAAGGGAAAGAAAAGGAGGGTATATTTATGACAAATTCTCTAAAACTCACAAGATGTAAGAAAAAAAAAGACGTCCTAAAAAAACTGGAAAACTCCCTTTTCATCATGTTCTATTTATTTGTCATTTATTCAACAGAGCTTTTATTTTGAAAGATGCTCATCATTATCATCGTCGTTTAGACATGTAAACAAACATGAATAAATGAATGAATCCAAACAACAAACAAACATCGGGCCATAAACTGCTGACTTTATGAGTTTTAAAAGCTTCTTTCAGACGGGACTGACATCAATTATTCACAGAGTGAATTAACATCAGCGAGCGCTTTGCACAGTCGGCTTTTTATTCACAGGTAACGGAGAAAACAACTGGCGGTAGGTCATCGAGAACTGATGGCAACAGGAAAAACATGTTAAGATTAAACCCTACGCCTCAGAATAGTTCATATCGTCATTTGTCATTTTTCTCCATTCATCCATCCAAAGGTTAAATCTTAGAGTTTCTCCGACAGTAAAATTCACAGTGGTTGTAATCACACACGATGGAGCTGAAAATACCCGAGAAGGTGTTGAAACACCCTTAAAAAGTGATAAACTCTTCTTCCACTGGGAATATTTCCGTATTCTCTAATTAATAAATGAAACATTTTCAGTTCAGACTAAAAGCATCACCTTAACCTGAGTGAACCTCATAGAGAAGCTTCCATTTTCTCAGCCTCATTTTCCTGTTGTTTCCAGAAAAAAGCTGCTGTGATTTGGTCTTAATTAAAGCAGAAGGACAAAAGGTTCACTGGGTGTCTTTCCATATCATTATTTCTAATTGGTTTTGTGACCTTGACAATCTTTCAGGCTCATGAAAAACACTTTTCAGGCAAAATACAAACTAGAAAACATGAAATATGATGTGTAGTATAGAGATGTAAACACAGAACGACTTAATGGCAATGTTTCATCTACGTTCTACACGCATAATATTAGAAAAGGATGCACAAACATATGAACAAATGAGTCCCAGGGGACGCAAAGATAAAAACTACATTTACAATAGTTTTGTCCCCACAAGCAGTCAATAAAAACGTCTGTTTGCATTTTCCTATGACCCAGCCATTTAATACAGCCAAACACCCAACTAGAAAAGCACTCGGAGAGCGCAGACCTCCGCCAAGGCAGATCAGTGCCCCCCCCATCACCACCAAAATGTAATCATTTGTTCCTTGTGCCAGTATCAACATTTCCTGAAATTTTCATCCAAATCCGCCCATAACTTTTTTCAGTTATCTTGCACACGGACAGACAAACAGACAGACAGACAAACCAACGCCGGCAAAAACATAACCTCCTTGGTGGAGGTAAAAAGTACACGAAAAATAGGGATGCACCGATACTGATCTCTTTTTTCAGCCCAACTTCATCTATTTCATCTGTCTATTATTTTTTCACTTTAACCTACTATATCAACACAAAAGGACAAAAAACACCCAAAAACTATAAAATCTAATTTGAAAAATGTATATAATTTATTGCATAAATAACACAAAGATGCTTAATGAACATTTTCAAAGACTTTACAAGTGAATATTGTTTCCAAATATTAGATATATAAAATTAAAATTGTAATAAATTAAAACTATACTCAAATATTTGACATAAAAGCAGATCTTTACATAGGCGTTTTCCACAGTCGCCCCCCCCCCCCCCCCCCCCCCCCCCGCCCCCCCCCGACAGTCCTCCCACTTTCCTCATCTGGTTCAGGTGGGGGTCATCCTCACCCTTACTTGTAATGCTAATGCAGTCTGTGGATTAGAATCCGCAGATTTGTCCAGTTTTTTCCCATTTTGAAAAAGGACAAAAAATGACATAGATATGGTTGAAAATATAATGCAGGCTTTATATCACTATAATAACGCTATATCGTTTGTTTGCTGCGGGTTCAAACCATCATATCGCCGGTTGTATTTGCTCTATTAACATCAAATAAAAAGTGTCAGAGTGTTTCAAGTCCGAACTTTCAAATGCAATTATCACCATTGGTCTACATGACCGACTTCCGACGCTACAACGTGTTGAAAATGTCATGTGATTCAGTCACAGAGCCGTGACCGTGGACCCCTAAGGGTTAAGACCGTTGAGTGTCAGATTTAAGGATGAATGATTAATTTTAAGGAGAATTAAGGCTTAAATTCAGACTATTTTAAGGATCCAGATAACACACATCTACATGATCACTTTATGGAATCTGATTCTATATAAATCTCTGAGCTGCTCTTGGTTGAGTTTCAGCTGCAGGACTTTTCCACAGGAGGTAAACAGAGATCAGTGTGTGTGTGTGTGTGTGTGTGTGTATGTGTGTGTGTCGACCTTCAGGCGTGTTGAGTGGACTCAACACTGAGCGCTCTGTTCTCATTCAGCTCAAGTATCACTTGACTTTAAACAAGGCGCCCAGTGTCCGTCTTCAGCCTCCCAGTGTGTTTAACCTCTGTTCAAGCGCCCGTTACCGTCCACACGCACATCCACCGTTCCCATCAGCACCGTCTCAATCACTGAAAAACTGTACGATACGACCCGTCTTTAGTCTCTGTTTCCAAAAAGCATTGTAACTGAAGACGTTTGCACCTAAAACCCCCAAGACGCCAGAGCTGAAAACTATACATTTATGACTAAAAACACCTGCTTTTCCATCAGATCTCTTCTGCTCGTTTTCCACTCACATGAAATAGAATCGACATGTTTATCAAGACACACAGCAGACATGACTTCATCCATTATTTAGCCTTTTTTTTTAGAATAGAAACCATTAGAAAAACAGCATTAATACAGTTCACCCTTTATGGACGACTGCGTCTATGTGCGTCCACCATCAGTCACAACGACCGTAACTTCTGAACTGTTTGTGCTATTGACAAAATTAAAATGTTATCTGAAAGCTGAGATTGGGCTCTTTCTATTGGTCTACAACACATTAGGGTAGAGGGGGAGGGGTGGAAGGGGGCGGAGCAGAAAACAGCAGAGGGCAGTCGTGAGAGACATGAAAGATTTTTATTACTTTTGGGAGGTTTTAGTGGTGATTTAGTGGTGAATTCTTGCAAATAATTGCATATAATAGTGATAGTGCTGTTTTGGAGTGTTCTACTAGCGGGTTCTGACATGTTTTTGTTGAGTTTAGCCATTTATTACCTCCGCCAAGGAGGCTATGTTTTCATCGGGGTTTTTCTGTTATGGACGGATTTTGATGAAATTTTCAAGAAATGTTGATACGGGCAACAAGGAACAAATGATTCAATTTTGGTGGTGATCGGGGGGGGGGG
This sequence comes from Sphaeramia orbicularis, assembly GCF_902148855.1. Classification (NCBI taxonomy): domain Eukaryota; kingdom Metazoa; phylum Chordata; class Actinopteri; order Kurtiformes; family Apogonidae; genus Sphaeramia; species Sphaeramia orbicularis. The sequence continues at coordinate 4,076,674 of NC_043966.1, forward strand.
GGGGGGGGGCTGATCTGCCTTGGCAGAGGTCTGCCCTCAGAGTACTTTTCTAGTTTCACCTTTGCTTCCACTGTTTTTATCTGTATTTTTCTGGCTTGTATAGTTCATTGACAGTTGCATTTTAGCTGTAAATTATATATAATGTCTATTGTGTGTCTATAGAAAAAGATGCAGTGTCTGTAAAAGAAGCAGATCATAGATGTTTTTCTCAGTGAAATGAGGGGCTCCGACTACAAATACTGACAATTAATGGACAGATATTGAAAGTTAAATTCTTCCTGAGAAAAGGTGCAAAACAATTGGCATAAAACACATTTTCTGACAGATTTTTTGCTAAAACAGCATAAAGAAATCTGGGCCAGTTATGATTTGTGGGAAGTTCAATAATAAACTGACCTCCAGCAGTCGTCCACCATCAGTAAACTGGTCCGCTTCATTCAACACCAACACCATAATATCAGCATGTGTTTGGGAACTCCTATGGTTGAAACATTTATGATTAAGAGCACTTTAAGAAATATGATGATGTTCAAAAGGGACAGACTTCAGAATTAATTATTAATTCTAAGAATTAACTTTACTCTACAGACATGTTTGGTTACTAGATCTTCTTCAAAACACTGTCTGCACATGATGACACATTCATTTTACAGGTTCTTTATACTGGAACATTTATAAATCTATGGATAAATCAGTGATTAAAGCAAAAATTTTTCATCTGACTGAAAATTTTCTTCTGGTCAAAATCATTGGCCACTATTAAAAATGATGCAATACAATACTACAATAGCGTATAAGTTTATAGAGTCAAATTTGGCAATACTGTAAAACACACTGAATGGGAGAGTGTACAGGTGTAGAAGATTAGTAGCATGGATAGAAAAAATGTCATGAGTGGTATTGGTGGGGGGTCTGGGGGTCCACACCCAGAAAATTTTTAAAGCTTCAGGTCAATTTTGGTGCTCTCTGGTTAATTTTAAAGGGTATGAAAACCTTTGAAGCAGTGAAAATAATAACTAGAAGAAAACCTTACTGCAAAAAAATGAGTGAAAAACTTTTTATTTAACAATTAGGAACTCCTAAAACATAACTCCAACAGCACATGACTTTTGGGGAAAATGTCTGTGTAAATGTAACCCTAACCAACTAATCTTTTATTTTTTCTGCTTTTATATATATATATATTTATATATTCCGTTACAGATACTCTCTGAGGGTATTTAAAATACAGTGGCTTTGCAAATACCAAGGGTGTTACTCATTCATTCAGTTTTATCTTCGTACTGTACCACACAGATAGAACTAAGATGCTAAACGGGTCCAAATAAAGCACTTATGCAGTCGGGCGCGTAACCGCGTAAGGCCGCGGCGCGCACAGCCGCACGCACGGGAAGGGCACATACACACAAACACAAACACACACACTAGTCATATACCCGCAAGAGGAGATAAGCTATGAACCCAAACATGAAGGTACATGCAGATCAGTTCTGTCTTCTTCCCTTTTCGCTGTGGTTCTTTCATAATGAAAGCTACTTGTTAGCACTAAACTAAAGTTAGCATCTGGAGGCTGAACTTCAGTAAAGCTGAACTTGTCCATGTGTTTCTGAGGCACAGAATGAGCAGCGTTTCCTTCCAAAGAGAAATAGTCATCAATCTCTCCTCCCGACATAAAAATAAAGAAGTCATCTTATTATCATCACTGTTAAACCTATCAGCCCCCTGTGCGTGGCGTGCCTGTGTTAAACACCTGCAGATTCAGGACAGGATCGCGGTGCAAACTGGACTCCGCGAACACGTGGGGAACTTACTTCAATATGACTTTTTTCCCCCCTCAATTTTCCATTTGACGGAAATCCGTCGTGGTGACGGAGAACTTTAATCCCTGGGATAAATGGACAGAAACCGATATACATGTGTAATAAGACTTTATATGCACTGTAAATATCAGTGCTTTGGTCATTTGTTTTCAATTCATCTTATTAAACTATGTTAGATTTTCCATATTGAATCTGAGGCTGGTATAATTTATAAATATCTGTAGACGAGTGATATCTGTGAAGGTTCTCCAAACACCTTCTGTCCAAAGTCTCACATTTAAAGACAATGTGTCAGAAGTTTTATCACAAACTACAAGATTTTACAAAGACTGTGAATCTTATACAGAATCAATAGCTACAACGAGACGGAACTAGGGGTTTGTTTTTTGAGGTGTTTTCAGTTTGTAGTTTATCTCAACATAAAAAACCCCGTCCTTATTAAGTCCCCTTGTGACTTCTGAGTCCAGTTTTTAAAAACCTACATCACTGCTCGTGTTAATAGAACAAGTTTGGATTGTAAGGATTTTAAAATACATATATTAATTTATTAACAAATCATGAAGTGGGCTTATTTAGAACACACATGGGCTTAAAGGGTACAATTAGTACCCATTAAGCAAATGCTACACTTTTGACATATTTTGATAAATTAAACAATAAAATGAAACAAAAAAAAAAGATTAGCCTATCATTTTAACTCAAATGTTCTCACTTAAATTGGGGTAGTATATATTAAACATGTCAGAACAGCAGATTTGGTGGGCTTAATAGGGACATTCACCCTAACAGTAGAAATCTACATGATAAGATTTGACATTTACTGAATAAACATCTTTTTTTGTGCCTTGTACTTTGATGTTTAGGCTGTTAAAGACACAGCAGCTGAAATCAGAGTTAAAATGGAAGATGCACCTCTTCTGTCTGCAGACGCATGTTACTTCCTGTTTATTTACTGTGTTTTTGTTATTTATTAGAAATCTTTATTAATAATATGAAATAGTTATTTGAAAGTCTTTCAGTCCTTCATCTTATTATCTACGAATGAAATCAAATTAAACAAACACATTAATGATAAAATGATAAATATTTGACACTGGCATCGGTGTAAAGACGTCTGACAGGATGATACTGTCGTCTTACTAAATATAAATACAGATGTTTGATGCCCTCGCACATGTGGAGCGACAGCACAGCAGCTGACATCTGACTGAATCTGATCAGTGATTGGTAATTACAGCTGTCAAATCACCTCCCACCTGTATGAAAACATCTGTGATTGGATACAAATCCGCATCAGGAGGTAGATTTTCATCAGTCTGGAAACGCAGTAAAGGAGGAGAACTTTAATGTCCTCACATCACTTGAAACACAACATGAGGAAGAGAAATAAGGGATTTGTACCTAAAGACATTAAAAACCATCGAACACCAGAGCTTTAACTCCAACAAAGAAAAGTTACTGTAGACAAACTGACAGTCCTGCCTGTAGGGGGCGCTGCAGCTACTGTAATGATTTAACACCAGAGGAAGAACAGAACAGTACTTTGATCACCTGATTTTGTAATAACTCGTCTTCTGGTATATTTGTGTCTCGTTACACATTTTACAGTTTTCATCTCATTCTATCTTTTAATGGTTTTGTCTTTTTTTGCATTTTATTCCCACATAATTTCCATATTTGACCTCAGTTTTATCTTTCATCTCATGTTTTTTATGTTACTTGTTGTGTAGTTTTTATTTCATTGCCAGTTATTTTAAGCGTTGGGATATTTTGTACAAACGCTCACATGGACAGAACTTCCTTTCAGTGGAGGGAAAGTGAAAATGAGGTCCATAACAGAGTGGACCCAGCCTTGGTCTCGGTCTAATGGGATCAGTCTGGCCTTTTCATTGCTCCTGCCCCAAGAATAAAAACATTTACACACTCATTCAGACGTGAAGCAGTTCATCGTCTGGGCTTTAACGTGAGACTTTTAACCTTAAATCCACGTCTGTGTTTGGATGGGCGTTCAAACCTGCTAAAACCTCCCCGTTTCCGTCAGCGTGCTGGTGTTTCAGGTCTGAACCTGAACATCCACACACTGCATTTCTGTTTCCACTGTGTGCAGACAGACTGGACGTTTTCCCACTGTGTGTGCAGAGGGTGGGGGGGCGGGGGACGAGGGGGTCTGGCGGGGGCAAAACGGGAGCCTTTGTTACCGTGGGAACAGACGCTTGATGGACAGGGTGCTCAAGCGTTGACGTGGTAACGGGAGATTCTTATCTCTGCGGGCCAATGGGCTTCGTCCCAGAGGAGAGAGAGCGACCCGGAGCCTCCTTCCCCGTACAGTGGCCCACGGGCAGGCGGGTCACGGGTTCGATTCCCACCACTGCTCATTTACAGCGGACAGAAGAAGAAGAGCTGGAGCAGTGAAGGGAAGGAGGGAGGTATTGTTCGGAGACTGAGAGGATTTCCCTGCAGTCCTCGTGCTTTTATGGGGGGGGGGGGGGGGGGGCTGTGACACCCCTAAAGAGTTAGCGTAACAGAGAAAATACTGTATATTTATATTAAAGCTAAAAATAAACCGACTGTGGGCAGGCAGCGAGGGGGAACAAGACAGGATCAACATTTCAAGCAAAAACTCCATTAACATCCTTTATTTATCAGCCAACGTCACGGCTGTAAAACAGACTTTCATCATCACAGAAATGTGTCGACTTATGAAGAAAACTCACAGGAAAATAAATAAAATAAAGTAAAGGATTGTAGATAAATGTTCAGCAGTGGTTGCCAAACATTTTCAGCTCAACACCCAAGAAAATAAATACAATTTGTATGTGATCGGGATGAACGTGTACCAAAAATAAGCTATGAGCTGCCTTAATAGTCTAGTTTTTCAGAGTCATCCAGTTAACCTGTTCCTTCCACCAGATTAGTGTTTGTTTTTCACCTATTTACCACAATTCAAAGCTTAATGATATTCAGATTTACATGAACTCTGCTCCTGAAAACACTCTCTGTATTTTCAGGGAAAATCTCTCCATGACAGGAGGGTTAAATACATGATTGACAGAAGTAAACACCAATCACTGATCAGATTTGTTGTTGTTTGTTGATTATTTTCTAAATTAACTGGTTTTTAGTTGACAAAATACCCAAAGAAACTTACAAAATTATGAAGAAATGACATCCTCTAAACCAGTGGCTCTCAACTAGTCTGGTTCAGGACCCACCATCTCCCCTAAATGACAAGTCAAGACCCAAATTGATAAAAGTTAAACTTCTCAAACTTATTTAATGAAAATATGGTATATTTTGAACCTGAGATGATACAAAATATCACAGTATGAAAACACAGAAGACCACTTTAATGATAAACCAAACTGACCATCAGGTGGCGACAATAAATATGGAAATATTTCCTTTAACACTAAATTAGGTCCATTTGAACCTAAACCAAAAAGTGCATTTTATCACTTATTCAAGCATTAATCATAAAGTTGAACAACAACCAGAACATTTCACCAACAGCCATTTTAACACACTGTTTTCATGCAAAATGAATTCAATAAATTGCAACTAGTGATTCTTAACATTTTTTTGTTCAAAGGCCCACGACCCACTGAAAACAGGTTTGAGACCCACTTTTGGGTCACGACCCACCAGTTGAGACTCACTGCTCTAAATCATAGACGTAACAGAGGGGGATAGAAACCAGAAAATATTCACATATAAGAACCTCGACTAGGAATCCTGGATTTTGAGAATGTGAGACAAAAAAAGCAATGCAGAAATTCCATAACTACAAAATTTAAGCTTCACGTTAAAACACAAACAGGTTCATCCATCTTTACATTTTGTTTTGGACTGAGAGGAGGGGCTGCAGAATGAGATCCTGGTCGGTAAAAGAAATCTGATGGGAGACAGTTTCAGCCGGTGTGAGCTTTAACAGCGTCTGAACCCCCTCCTCCTCCTCCTCCACCTCCTCCTCCTCCTCCGTCTGGGAGGTGGAGGTGAGCGGAGTCAGGTAGCAGCTCGTGAATGAGAGCGTTTGTGGAAAAAGACTGGAGCAGCCTCTGACACAAAGAGGGCATTTAGAGAGCGAGGGGCCACATCTGGAGGGAAACTGAAATACCAACCAATTAACCACAACACCTCAACCTGCTCAGTGTGTGTGTGTGTGTGTGTGCGTGTGTGTTACACGCTCAGGTTTCTGTTGTGTTACTGTTACAGATCGTCTCAGCACCGGATGAACCCATCACTCCGACCTGCTCAGTGAGAACAAAAACGTATAAAACAGAGCAGGTCGACCTTTGACACCAGAAGAAATAATTCACATCTAATTATAGTTTATATCAGTGGTTCTAAACTGGTCTGGGTTCAGGACCCACTATCACACCACAATGACAAACCACAACCCAAACTGATAAAAGTTTAACTTTTCAAATGTATTTAATAGAGGTCAACTGATATGGGTTTTTCTAAGGCAATGCCAGTTTTTTAAAATTTAGTCAGCCAATGGCTGATATCTATAGATGAGTTTGGAGTCCAATATTCAAGGCCTGTTTTTTTATAAGCACATTGACCATAAAATACAACACTCAGATAATTAAGATTTTTATGCAGTAGCAATATAACTGAAATTATTAATACATGCACACATAGTACTCTTTTAACATTTGTTGTACTTCATGTGCTGCCCACACAAGGAGAGGAGACAAGGAGGCAGGAGAGGAGACAAGGAGAGAAGGAGAGCAGACAAGGAGAGAAGGAGAGGAGACAAGGAGAGAAGACAAGGAGAGAAGGAGAGGAGAAAGGAGAGGAGACAAGGAGAGAAGACAAGGAGAGGAGACAAGGAGAGAAGACAAGGAGAGGAGACAAGGAGAGGAGACAAGGAGAGAAGACCAGGAGAGGAGACAACTAGAGAGAAGAGCAACCAAGAAGACTAGGAGAGAAAACAAGACAATAAGACAAACAGATAAGAGATGTGACGAGGAGACAGGAGAGGAGGCAAGGAAAGAGTAGAAGACAGATGGAGAGAGGAAAGGAAACGAGGAGAGAAGTTGGACATGTATGTAAAGAAGAATTACCAAAGACTTAAAACAGATGGGAGCAGAAGACTGCAGTGAAGTATCTTCCAACTCCATTTAGAACATAAACAGGTTCAGGTTTTAGTTTGGTCTGAAGAACGAGTCTACGGTTCAGATGAAAACAGAAGAAAATCCTCAAAGACTCAGTTCAATGACGATGACTCAGAACAACCTGATGTTTCTGGACAGAAGTTTAACAAACGTCTGCGGAGGAGGTTTAACAGAGGATTTGGAGAACGGACATCTCAGAGCCTTTCTTCTGTGTGTCGTACCGTCCATTTGGTTTTTTAATGGACCAAACAGCTGTAGACATTGAACATCTCATCCGCACAGACCCACTTTGTGAATTAACGTCAAACAGAGCGCGTTTATCTGGGACAAATGAGCCTCACAAAACTCAGACCAGGACCAGTAATTAGTGGATCATGTAAAAACACAAAACAGGCCTTCAGGAAGTCAAACAATTAACATAGTTATTAAAACAGCAGCTGATTATGTGGGTGGTGCGTTCACTGGTCGGCCGTCTGGTGGAAACTCTTCATTGTCAGAGTTGGAGTCGACACAAACGCACACAACGGCGAGTGTAAAGTTACAGCGTCTGTTCCACATGTGTCTGCACAGCTGTGGACGGACGCCAGCGCCGGTTCAGCCCAGGTCACATGACCCGGCCCAGTGCAAGCCCGTCTGAGTCTGTGCGTAAGTGTGTGTCTGTGCGAGTGTGTTGTGTTGTGTAGTGGACGCCACCTGGTTGATTTCAGTTTCATGTTTTAATCAGATCAGCACCAGCTTTGTGCTTTATTTTCCATGACGTCATGTTCTGTTCATGTACAGTTGCATGTTTCACAGCTGCCGTTTCTTGTTCATTTATTCATTTTTCTGTCGTTTAATGACTCGTCGATCTGCAGGATCAGAAATCCACCTTTAGCTGCAGATTCCATGACATAACTCAATACTAACTCATTTATTTAACATTCAAGACATATTGAAATGTTTTATCTAGTTGTTTTTATGATTTTTTTCTACCTAAAATGGCTGATTCCACTAGTTTTAAAGTAGTGATATTTAGCTTTTTTAAATGGAATTCTTCATTTTCTGACATTTCCCTGTGGTCTACATAAACTGTAAATGCTCTGCTTGGGTCTGAATTCCAAATGTCTTAAACTGGCTTAAAAGGCTCATTCATCTAAACCCACTTTTCTTAGTCTGTGGTTCATTTCTTTGTGTATTTGGACCCTAATAGTTCATATAGCTTGAATTTGAACCCTCCAGCTGCTGCAAAACTATCTTTAGATTCATTTGGACAAAAATCCAGTGGATTTCTACAACCTGTTTGAATTCCTTCTTAATTAGTTCCGTCTATAACTAGTTCCGTGTCTCCACATTTGCTCATATCAGGTCCAGACTTCAGACCAACATTTCTCCAGTATTTCTCCATAATTGTTTGTCAGCAGCAGTGGTTGGAGTCCAGACTGAAAATATGTCCAAACCTGGAGCCCATTACTTAAAATGTTTAGTTGTTGGTTGAATGAGAGTAGCACAGCCAACAACCTGGAGGGGGCGAGGCCTGAAGTGGCTCATGTGCATTTAAAGGGCCAGCGCTCCAAACCACCTTTCTGGTGTCATTACTCAGAAATAGGGTTGAAGATGGACCTGTGGAGTTGAATGAATGAAGAATTCAGACCCAAGCAGAGCATTTAGAGTTTATGGAGACCATAGGGAAATGAGGGAAAAGGAAGAATTCCAATTAAAAAAGAAAAACATCACTCCTTTAACCAACGCAAATTAATTTTTTTTCTCTCTATTTAACATTAATTATGTGATCTATCACCATTTATTATGAAATTATCCAGTTTTTGTTTGGCATTTTAAAGTGAAAAATCATGCATTTTCCTACATTTAATTCACTGATCATGTAGATGTTCATTAAACATCAGAGTGAATTCAAAGGTTATTACATCAAAAACAGAAAAAAACTGAGGAAAAAAGGACTTTTTCAGTAAAATACATTGTTAACTGAACATAAACCCAGCGTGTTCATCCACTGTCTTTGATCCAACTCCATGGGTTTTACTGAGGAATCAACATTTCAGAAGATGACGGTGTTTCCACGTTCACTACGGAGCCTCTGAACATCCAAATGGGTCATATCTGACCATTTTCTAACCATGAAAAGATGTATTTTACACAAATTATTGACATGACAATCATTATTATTATTGACAATTATTAACTTCTTCCTACTCCTTTTTGACCATGCAAAATTCAGACTTGCACGTACTTGAACATAGATTCTGTTCTTTTAAATGTTATTTTGTTTTTGTCTTAATTTGCTTCATTTTGTTTTATTTTGTTTCTTTGCATGTTCAAAATAAATCAATAAATAAAATACAATATAATAAAATAAACATGTATTGATAGGATTAGTGGATCAACAGGTATTAAACAGTTTGGGTCAGTAGATGCTTTTGGTGGATGTTTGGGTCTTTATGGGTTAAAACATTCATCACTCATGTATCATCGCTGCCTGTTTGACCTGTATTAGACTGTATATGTATGTCATGTGTTAATGTTAATGTGAGCATCGTTTCGTCTTAATCTCTGTATTAGATGTTCCTGTTTCGGAGCCTGTGGGCACCAGGCGGTGGCAGATGGTTGCTTCAGAGGAAACGGCGATACCTGAAACTCTGAGCGATTACAACTGATCTAATGAAAGCCAATCACACACACAGATACAGCAGAGTGTTTTCCTGGATGTCCCATTGCTCATTGATGGTAAATGAGTGGGCGGGGCTGGAAACACACCGACAGATGGTTTCTCTGTGTGAGGAAGCTGATCTGATTCCTCCTCCTCCTCATCGCTTTCATCTTCACCTTCCTTCTCAACATCACCTTCATTTTCCTCAGGCTCCACCGATACAAACAGCCATGTGTAAATCTGAATAAACCATGGATATTTGTGTTTTTAATTTTAATTGCTTTGATGTTGTGGTGTTTTATTTAATTTTATTTGTAATTCTACATTTATACAAATACCAAATTTCTTATTTTTCTCTTTACATTTCATTTTTCCGTCCTTTTCTCTGCACTTGTTTGTTGTTTGTTGCTGCTGTTAACTGTGAAATTTCCCCACAGCGAGATAAATAAAGTCATATCTTACCTTTATTTTGTAAAGCACCTTGTTTAGTTATTACTAGTGTAATTCTGAATGGATGGTCCCGACTCACCTCACAGTTAGAAACCCATTAGATCAGTTATCTATCCAGCTTTAAGGACATTGTGTTTCCGTTGCAGCTGATTGTCTGTTTACAACAATTGGACAGGGTTGTTTGTCTTAGTTATTGATCCTGTGAATATCGTCTCTGTACTGAAGTTGTGGCCATGGTCTGCAAATTGATGTCTGTGTTTGATAAACGAGGCTTACGCTGTCAGGGGCCGACAGCAAGGGTATATCCCCGAAATCCCCCCTATCCTCTGCTAAATATAAATCTATCCATGATAACTGTTAGACAATCGATAAGAACTCAGTTTGAGCTCCATGGACCTGATAGTGGCAGAATAATGGTCACAGAACCAATGTTTCCCCACAAAACTCCACCTAGTGAATGAAAATGAGCCCATATGAAGTCTGGATGGTAGACAGAACATGGACATTTGGAAGGCCATCAATATGAACCACATTTGATTTCAATCAGCCTATTAATGCTTGATTTATTTCCAGAAAACAGATTTTCAACTAAAGTGCCCCCATGTGGGTGACTTACGGCTCATTTATGTTCACTCTACCTACATAAATAGGTTTGTGCGTTTCTAACGTTGTCATGGATCACTGCCTTCATACTTCCATACATCCTGTATGTTGGAATGAGTGTTTCTCAATCAATCCACCAGAGGGCGCCGCTCTTAATTACCATACTGGCTAAATACCATGACGAAGAGTACAGTTTTTTGAGAAGAAGAAGAAGAAAGTCAATAATAACAAACATGGCGCCGGAAGAGTAGGTTTTACTAAGGTAGATACTGTTCAGGGTAGTTGTCATAAAGATGTTGGTAGTTTTTCACTAACTCACACAGTCGCTCTCTGAAAAGTTCCGCTATTAATGGAAATTATTCTCTTCAAATCTCAACACTGCTTCCATGGTTCCCAGTGGTACTGCTCCGTATTCTCCGTCTGGGTTTGCATCTGCAATCTCCTAGAGAACGGACAGAAATATGTATGGAATATATGCAGAGGACAGACAGAACACTCCGTCCATTTCCATCTTTAATGAAGAGCTGTGTTTCCCAGTCAGTGTGAAAATTATCCAGTTTCACCTGATTGGCATAAGCAAGCAGTGTGATATAGATACACACGACTACACACACCAATGATCCACTCTACAACAACAGTCTCCTGTTTCCCTTTGCAAAAATAAATATAAAAGTGAAAGTGAACCAGACCCGATGTGGTGCGTTCTGTTGATACAGCCCCCTCACTAGTAGGGCTGTGTATTTGTATCAAATCTGGTGATATGATACAAATCACAATACTAGGATCACGATACGATATATCACGTTATATCATGATACTGTTAAAAAGGCAATTTTTTGTCTCTTTTTTTTAAATGATCATTTCCTGGAAGAATTGAATAACACCAGAAATTTGCACAAATACTAAACACATTTTTATTTGATCACTACAGGATCTTATGCTGTATCACAAAATATTCCTCTGTTAAAACTTAAATTATATTTTACAGACATTACAGTTTAAGATCCTGCTCAAATGCTCATATTCTATTATTTCACAACTAACATCATAACATATTTTTGTGCGATCCCAACAAAGGAACTAACATCTGCCTCTCTCAGACAGTAAAAAGTGCTTTTAGGATGCTTCAAATAACCACTATTTAATAAAACAGTGTTAAATAATAATAAATAAGATATAAACAATAAAGAAAAACAAAAAACAAAAATCAATCTCCGCGATATCTGCATTTGAATAAACACCTAAAAATATCTATACAGTACTTTTTAATATCAGTACAGTATTGTGAAATGAAATATCGTGATATATTGCAGAACCGATATTTTCTAACACCCCTACTCACTAGTGATGCACAGATTAACGAGTTACCTGTGAACCCTGGGTATCAGGTTGGGGAGGGGGAGATATGCCTCCCATACTATTATACAACAGACCTCAATCCGGGGGTCCATCCCAGAGGTTACTGACACACCCCTTTCAGCTTTCTTGTTCCAAATGCCTCACAACAATGTCGCCCGTGCACCCCCGATGTGCTCACCCCCCCGTCCCGAAAAAAGAGAAAGAGGAAGATTTATGTGTGTCTTTCTTCAATTTGTGCAAGAATATCATCTTTGTGTTCAACTAAACAGGCCCAGGTTTCACACTGAGGAAGTAAACTGAAACTAGATTTGCATTATATTTCAATAAATATATTTTTTGTGACATTTTTGTTAGGTGGTGTGCCTTGGGATTTTTCTAATGTAAAGTATATGCAGCGGCTCAAAAAGGTAGGGAAAAACGGACGTAGAGAATAAATGAGCCCTAATAAAAGTCATAGAGAAGGTGAATTGGATAGGGTTTTTCCACTAGGGGTTCACTGTGTTGGTTATCAAGAAGAAGAAATCCAACCAAATCTGTCCTAGTTATCGACAAAACACCAAGGACATCCAGCAGAGGCAGATCTGGTGGCATTTGGGGTAAAACCATTATATCCCCAAAATCGAGTTTCAGGGATATAATAACTATTTTACAGATTCAGACAAAGACAATCTAGAAGTAATATAAGTGGGAAAAAAAGCAAATCTGCACTGAAAACAGTACATGTGTCATGAAAGATGAGAATTTTCCACCCATATTCAGCTGCAGTTGTTGCTTCCTCTGTTGATATGAGTTGCCAAAGTGTTATCATCACATATTCAACCCTAAAATCACAAAGAATGACACATCCTCAGAAGTGCATGCACGCACACACACGCACGCACACACACACAGGGTGTGATATTTTTAACAGATGAAATTAGTTGTCTTCATCTCCAGCTGAATTGTGTCGGTGTGAAGCTGCATCTGGCACCAAAACAGAGACCGAGTGTCCTCGAAAAGAACCGAGAACAAGAGGTTGAAAGGTCACGTCCGAAAACATAAAATCACACACACAGTCACATGCTGAAGGCAGTGGGTCACATGTTGTCCTCCTGATACCTCACAACGACGCACACAGACCCACAACGGCACACACAGACACACACACACACAGCTTACTCAACATATCACAGTGTCAGCGTGTTGCCCTGCAGACCAAACACTCATCAGTGCTGTTATACACAAAGTGTTTCTGTTCGACTGAGGGTGATCTGCGGTTCACAGTCCTACACACACATACACACACACACAGAAATGCAACATGCACAGAAACGCACACAGAAACACACGTTACTATCTACGCCGGTTATAACGTAGGACTGGATGTGAATATTTGACTATTCAAATGCGCTGGTTCAGCTGCTGCTACACACTGGGACTGTGGTCCAGGGGGTTTAGACCAGTCCTACAGAGTCTGTTTTCTACATGTGTGATAGTTCAGTTCATCTACACAACGCCATGGGTCTGATTAGGGTTAGGGATAAAAACAGCTCAGTTAGGGGCTAGAGAAAGGGTTAGAAAGGGCTAAAATAGGAAAGAGAGGACAAAAAATACAAACATGAACATGAAAATGAACCCAAACCCTGGTTTTTACGGTGAAGGAAAGGCACACTGAGAGAACATGTGTCAAATCTGAAAAGCATTGAGTGAATAGTGGCCAAGAAATAATTTGGACATATTATCTAAGTTGAAATTTTCAAAAATGTGTATAAAAAAATATAATAATAATACAATAATTTCAATTCAGCCATGGAACTGTGCAGGGCACGTCTCCTAGTGGTAATGAATATGTGTCAAATAGGAATAGAATCTGGTGAACAGTCTCCGATAAAACTCTTGGACGGACAGAATTCCTAGTCAATATATAATTATAACTCCACCTTCTGGGGCAGTGGGGGTATAATTAAACCTATTACATTACTGTTCAGGTGTTCCTGTTCTGTGTTACTTGAGTATAAATGTAAAGAACAGAACAGAATAGAATATTTATATTTTAAAAGGGAAATGGACTCTGTGTGTGTGTGTGTGTGTGTGTGTGTGTGTGTGTGTGTCTCAGGCATCACACTAACTCTGTACAGATCTGACTGCTGCAGTTTGTCATACTTATGTACTTTTGGTCGAAGAACAGACTAGTGAAAACAGTAGGTTGATAGGACCAATACTTTGGGAGATATTTGTACATTTTGAATACAATAGCTTTACAATCACGTTGCTATGCCCAGAATCACGTTGTCTACACTTACAACAATGGGGTAACGTTACGCTTTGGCGGTGCCTGCTGGACAAATGCAGTACAGCATGCATGAATACACAGATATCCGTGCTGGGGGACCAGGGTGTTGCCTTTTCACATCCCACCCTCAGTACTGACAATGATGAAGTCCAGGAGGTGGAAGATCTGTTCCCAAAAGACAGCTGTACCCAGCACAAAAACAACCACATCTAGAACCAGAAAAGAAAAGAAAAGAAAAGAATAGAATAGAATAGAATAGAATAGAACAGAACTACAGTACTACAGTGCTGCTCCACTCTACTTGTGGACTGAACGCTGCAGTATCAGATGGATGAGTGTGTCCAGCTTCGTACATTCACTGTTGACTCGTGGCAAAGTTCCAGAAAAACAGAAAAGACCTTCAGGCCAGTCTTACCACAGTGTTTGCTTTTACTGTTCAACATCTGACTCTACACAGAAACCCATCCCATCAGAGGACATCCAAGTGCTTTACACTCACTTCCTGGAAACCTAATGTAAGTCCAACCTTAAAACATCTCATGACCCTCGAATGTCATTATTTACATGACCTGCACTTTGTCCCCATATGCGTGTCTAAACAGATTCAAGTCCACATAACAGAGGAAATCCTCTGATCGTACACAAACGGAGGCCAGTGTCAGGTGAACGGAGCAGCTGAGGATAAACATCAGTGGTCCATCCGACACCTGCCCACATGTCTGTGTTCCTGTTCACTGGACTTTGACTAAACCAGACCCTTTTCAGTTAGATAACGTCACATGAACATGGAGGAAACGAAGACGGCAGCAGCGTCACCTCAGGACTCACCTCTGTATCTATTCATCTATTAATCCACATATGACAGGTGACTTTGGTACACGACATGGAAAAAGTACAAATATCATTTTTCACCACTAATTCCACGTCATTTTCCACTGGGGATGATGCTCTTTTAATGCAGACGGGTATTCAGACACTTTTCAACCAAATCCTACAGTTTTACAATGACAAACAGTGATTTAGACACAATATGCCAAAAATGGACAAAATAATGAATATATCCCCTGAAAATTAACAGATATGTAAATACGTCACAAAAACAATCAACAAAAAGACCAAATATAAGCTAAATAATCACCAAAAATTGTTACTAATGACCCAAAAATTAACCAGAGGGTCAGGTCAAGGGAACACACATCTATGACAAAAATCTAAGTTTCTTTTATCCTGTTTTGTATGCACTCATCTGTTAGTTTATTGATTTGAAGTAGAATAAATGCTTGTATTAAAAATATTGGACTTGTTTTTTAGACACATTGGTCCTTACATCATAAGAGGACCATGAATTCAAACTGTGTTACTTTAAATCTGTGTCAATAGTCCAAAAGTTTCCAATATAATAATTTGGGGGCGGCTGTGGTAGAGCGGGTCATCCAATAACCGAGGGGTTGGCGGTTCGAATCCCGCTCTGTCCTAGTCAGTCCATTGTGTCCTTGGGCAAGACACTTCACCCTCCTTGCCTCCAGTGCCACTCACACTGGTGTATGAATGTTTGGTGGAGGGGCTGTAGGCGCAAAATGGCAGCCACGCTTCTGTCAGTCTGTCCCAGGACAGCTGTGGCTACAAACGTAGTTTACCACCACCAGAGGGAGAATGTGAGAGCGAATGAATAATGGGTCAATAATGTAAAGCGCTTTGGGTGTCTAGAAAGTCCAATCCATTATTATTAATATTTTTTCCTAGATGTTGTTCCTAGAAGTTATTGAACACATCAGAGGCACATTGAAGTGAATTTCCAGTGGGATCCGCATGATAAACACCTAAACCTTGTCAAAATCAGTGACATTTTGATGAAACCGTGTCATCAAGCACATTTTAAAATAATTTTGGTCAAAAATTTTATTTGACACAATAATCATCCTTCCTATGTTTAAGTACTTACAAATACCTACTGAAATATGGAACACACATAGATATAACCTATATATGTACACGAAACATGGAACCGTGTCAACGCTTGACCTGACCCAAAAATCAAGATAAAGTGAACAAAATAAAGACCAATGAACAAAAATGACCCTAAAATGAGCAAAGTAATCACCAAAATGCCCAAAAATGCTCCATGAATAAACAAATATGACCCATAAAAGAACAAAATAGTTACTAAAATGACCAAAAACAAACAAATATGAAGAAAAATGAAAAGAATAGTCACTAAAATGAACAAAAATGACCAAAACATGAATGGTATGATGACCAAAAATGACAAAGATTAACAGAAAATAAAAAAATATATATATTCAACTATTTTATTCAACAGATATAAAAGATGGTTAAATCTGAGGTTTATGTTCATTATTAATAATCATCACGACAAAACCTACAAAGAGTGAAATTAACACCAAAACCCTGAAGTGTTGAGTCAGGGCTTTAGCTGCGAATATGAACAAGACAAATCAGAATAAATCAGTTCAACGGCTGAATCCTCCATTAACACGTACAGGAGTCCACCTGCTGATGCTTAAATCCATCAGATGTCCAACAGAGTGTGAAGACCCTCAGACTCTGGGTTTTATCCGATGAGAGGAAACAGAAGAGGGCCAAGGCCCAGTCCTTCAGATGGTTTCTCTTTTCTCAGAGTGCAACCCGACCTCCCAGCGCTCACATCAAATATTCATCAGCTCCTTTCACAGCGCCTTGGACTCTCCAGGAAACACAGCGAGGCCGTGGATGTAAGCGCTGGAGCTCCGACGGTGGCCTCAGTGGGACCTCATTACATTACAGTTAAACACATTAGGATCCCATTATGTCCCGTAAATGATTTTACAGGAAGGTTCCATCTATAGTGGCCCATAATCACATGTTGATTCCAGATGCAGCTCTCAGCTACCACAGCCTCCTGCAGACTCATTAAAGTCTGAATGCTTCGTCACCTGAGGATGGCTTTAATCACGCCACCGTCCACGTGTGCGACTGTGTCACATGACAGCACACATCAGGTGGTTTGACCCAATCACACCCTTTATGTTGGTCATCATTTGGACAACAACTCACATTCTTATATGGGTCAAACACCACATTTATCATAACAGTTTTCCTGATTCTCATACCAGCTGAAACAGATGATTATGAGGATGAAGGTCAAATCATGATTTCACAGTTTAAATGCCAATTTCTAGACCGGAGTAGAGGAAACCACAAATATAGGCTAGATAAGGATTTCAGTGATTAGTAAAAGATGCAACAAGACAAAAACAAGTTCATTTTAAGGTTGCACCAATCTGATTTTAGGATTGAATATCGGCCCTGATATTAGAGCCCAGCCGATTAATCGGGCCAATTATAGTGTTTCACCATTTAATCAACATCGGCCAATACGTAGCCGATGTATTAACTTTTTTGCTGCGCAGAGATTCTGTCACTCGCCGCTCCTGTGTGTGTGTGTGTGTGTGTGTGCGCGACATGTAGAGTCAGACGAACAGTAAAGCGAGTTAGTTTCACTTTCACTCCTGCTCGGACAATGACGCTATCACCCCCACACACACAATCACATTATCACGGAGCTACTGCTAATCCCCCCGCTCCGACTCTGACCCCGACCCCCCCCCTACACACACACACACCCTCCGGCGAAAATGACGGACCGCTGCCACATGCTCTGACGAGGATGGACTGCTAAACCCCCCCCCCCCCCCCCCCCCCCGAAAATCATGTATCCCCTGTCTTATGAAGTATTCACCCCCACACACACACCCACGTCCGTGCACTTCCTGTCTACCTCACAGTTTCATTCTGCCAACAGGCCTGGGTGTTAATAGTGTAGGGGAGACTGGGGACAGCTGTAACACGGGTCAGTTGTAACTCTTGCTATTGCTCCAATCAGGAACAACTTAGGACTCACCTAATTCACTCTGCACATGCTCAGTTTAGTCCTTAGTCCACATGGGAAGTTGTAGTGCCGTGAGGCAGACACATCCAAATTTATGAGGGAAAACAGAATTTTGGGTAAGTAATATTTTTTGCTCTAATTATTTTTGTGATTGCATAGTTTGCATTTGAAAGTTGTGTAAATTATATTTGTGAGATAAACAAAGATTTATGCAACTGTTTATCCACCTGTCCACAATTATCTAATATAAGATTATTATATCCTGTGTAGATCAGTGTTCTTATTTCATATATCGGCCAATATATCGGTTATTGGCCAATATCAAATATTGGCCAATATATTGGATATCGCCTTTTTTTAGCCCCCAATATCGGTATCAGCATCGGCCCTAAAAATCCCATATCGTTCGGGCTCTACCTGATATCAACATTTTAGCTGGATCAGGGACCTGTTAAAGCAACCAATCAATAAGACCGATCCTTCCCCTCTAAATTTTGGTGACACGGGCTACGTCACGCATGTCCAGAGTTGAGTGGAGTTGTTGCAAACACAGACAGGAACATGGAGCGAACTAAGGCTCTGTGGTTCGGAGGTATTTCAGCCTTAAAACACCAACCAGCTCCACTGCAGTTGGTAATGCTTACAAAGTGAATGTTTCCAGAGGTGGTGGTAGCACTGACGAATACAACAGCACACATTTAATGAAGCACCTGCAGAAGCACCACGCAAAGGAACACCAAGAACTCCAGCAGCTTAACTAATGTTAGGACAAATGTGGAGAGCAGGTGGTTAAGGTTACAAAGAACAGTGATGAAAATGAAACCACAAACTACAATTTACAACACATGTGCACAAAACACACTGAACCAGACCCAGAACCAGCAGCCCCTGAAACCACCAGAGCAGAACCAGATCCAGAATCTGATCCAAATCCTTTCATTTTGTTAAATATGATCTAAAGTTGCTGCTTTCAACATTAAATGACAAAAACAACAACATTCTTAATCAAACTGGAATGTGATGATGATGATAATGATGATGATGAACCAACGGTGGATGGAAAATGATATTAAAGCTCATTTATTTTACTGATTTTCTTTCAATTCAGTTGAAATCAGTGATACATTTCAACTAAAACCGTCCTGTTAATGTCACTCTGTCCTGTTTCTTTTTCTATCACCGTCTGTTACCATCACAGCTCATTTCGTAATCGTTTACTTTCAGGCACAACTTCATTGATCGCTCTACAGAATTTAGTCACAAAGTGAAAAAAAGTTGAGACAAAAGCCAAGTTGGACAAAATAAATTAAGGAGATGATGCTTCATTTTTGGGCAGGTCTGTGCTGTACTTGGCAAGTTGATGATAAAACCTGCAGGGGTCCAATCACCACCAGCCCAGTGTGTGTCTGCGTTGTGTATCTGTGTGGTGTGTGTGCGTTCATCGCGTTCGCCTGGCGTCCTTGCGGCCGCCCTCCCCTCAGGCTCCACCCCCCCCTTCACACAGTCACTCTGCTGCAGGCTCTTGTCACGGAGCGAGTTGTTTCTGCAGACCCCGTGGGTGGTTTTCAGCTTCATACACCACGTTTATGTGTGTTTGTTCTGCACTAAATCTGCCCACAGACAAGACGAGTCGGTTTAGTTTTTACACCGACCTCCTCTAACACTCTGCATCCTCTGACAGTTAAAGAAACAGCAGCGCTAACGTCTTTATTGTCCTGTTACAAAGGAACCGTGAATAAAACACACAGTAATAGCCCCATCATGGATCCACCCTCACTTAGCTCCGCCCTCCTTAGATACAGTTGCTACCTCTGTCAAGCTTCGGTCCTCAGCGTTTTAAACTACGACATTTTCAATGATATAAACAAGAGATATTCCAAAGGAAATCAGTGAAAAGGCCTCATATCATTTATGTTAAATTCACACTATCATCAGTTTTGTGAAAGAAGAGGAAAATAAAACAGAAGCTAAACATCACCACTCGCAGTGTCAGATCCAGACACATGACAAACATACAGTATAAAGCACAGGTGTCAAACATGCGGCCCGGGGGCCAAATCCGGCCTACCAAAGGGTTTAGTCCGGCCCTTTGGATGAGTGTGTGAAATGCAAAAATTACACTAAGATATTAACAATCATTTTAGTTCAGTTTCCACATTCACACCGATATGATCTAAAGTGGGTCGGATCAGTAAAATACGATGGTAATAATCTATAAATACTCACAATTCCAAATTTTTCTCTTTGTAAATGTAAACATTTTCATGTATTTACACTAAAACAATGTATAATTTCACAAAAACTGTGAATAAGCTGAACAAATATGAACCACCTGAAATTTCTTAAGAGAAGTAAGTGTAATTTTAACAATACTTCGTCTGTAAATGATAAACTGAAGTGTAATAATGTTAAAATTGCACTTATTTATTCAGTTTGTTTGCTCTATTTTGTATTTTTATTTTATTTTATTTATTTTTACAGTTGTTCTATGTTTTTTAATCTATTCTTGTATTTTACTCTGTTAATTTCATTTTTATTTATTCTTCTGTACAGCACTTTGGTCCACTGTGGTTGTTTTAAAGTGCTTTACAAATAAAGTTGGATTGGACTGGATCTTCACGACCAAAAAGTCCACAATGACAGAATATAAAACATCCATGAGATGACATTTATGGATAGATTACATTTCTCCTTAACACCACATAGTGTTTTTCTAGTGCAGTCCTCAAATAAACTATTGTCACTTTCAACCACAACAATTTCTCTTCCACAATCCAGAGAACTTTTACCCCCATTCCAGGACAATAGTGGAGGTGCCAGACCTATGTCCAACACTGGCACAAAGCAAACAAAGTGTGAAGACAGATCTGGACATGCGAGACCTGCCCTCAAATAGTGAGCTAGCTAAAAACACTCTTCTAGGTTACAAAGCAGATCACAAGGTGAAGGTACAACTGCAACCTAAGAAGTGGAGTGTAAGCTGCCTAATTAACATTCAAATGGTCAGTGTCAGCGTCCTGGACCCTAGGGTGACCACATCTACACAAACCAAACACAGGACAGTACATTGGTCTCTTCAGGTCTGCTTCATATTCCCCTCCTACTAAAAATGGTATCTGTAGAAGATGACCCGTAGATATCAACCAATAATATTACAGCAGAGAATCAGTGATGTACAGTTTAAACCTAGAGCAGAGTGGGCCATCCCTCTGTTAAACATTACACACCCCTCTATGTTTACTTCATCATGTCATCACTCCATCGGAGCAGGTCTGGGCGCTCTGACCAAAAGATCACATGTGGGTATTTGGAGGTAAAATCACGATCCATGACCCGAGTCATCATTTTATCACCTCAGATAAAATACAGGAAAGTTCCAAACAAACTATACACAATTTTGTTTTTAAACTTAGTCTCTGGTTTATAGAAGTTTAGTCTGTGTGTGATGCTTTGTGTTGCTACATCTGCATTTTGCGTCATTTTGGACTGAAATCCTTACAATATTTTTGGCAATATGTAAATTAAGCACAAATTAGTTGACATTTTTGTCATACATACAGCTGTGTTTCTATTAATTACACCAGGGGTGTCAAACTCATGTTAGTTCAGGGGCCACATACAGCCCAATATGACCTGAAGTGGGCCAGATCATGAAAATAATAACATAATATATAAATAATATCAATTCCAAAATTTGTATGTCTAACTTCTATGTTTTAGAGTGAAAAAAAGTAAAATTATATTATCAAAATATTTACATTTACAAACTATCCTTTAAAGAATGTGAAAAACATGAACAACCATGAACAAAATGAAATTTATTAAGAAAAAAAAAGCACAATTTTAACAATTTATGCCATTATTTGGCCTCAGCTTCTCATTTTCACATGTTCATCCCAATGGATCTACAAATACACAAAACATTTAATAACAAACAGAATATTGTTACAATTACACTTAATTCTCTTAAGACATTTCAGGTTGCTCATATTTGTTCACGTTGTTCACATTTTTTCTAAAAGGCTCGTCTGTAAATGTAAAAATTTGTGTGTAATTTAACTTTTTTTTACACAAAAACAAAGAGGAAAATTTGTGGTTTTCATTACAGTTTATTATAGTATTTTACTGGTCTGACCCACTTTAGATTGAATTGACCTACAATTATTTTAACATCCTTGATTGTTAATATCTTCAGTGCAATTTCTCTATTTCACTAATTCATCCTGTGGACCAGAATGGACCCTTTGGCGGGTTGGTTTTGGCCCCTGGGCCGCATGTTTGAGACCCCTGAATTAGACAGACTGTGGTGGTCTATTTCAGCCTGAGCTTTATAATCAATCATGTTATACTTTAGTATCTGTGTAAATCTGAATAGTGGTTGGACTAGTAGATCACAGATCTCAATTATTCACTGGTTATTATTTCTTCAGCAGCGGCAAAACAATGCATTATGCAAACTCAGCAAGTTGATGCAAATAAACCCCGACACTGTAGAGCAGACAGATGCAAATTTACTTCCTTCATTTTCACCATTTCTGGGCCTCTGTTAGTTTACGGTGGTGGATCTACCTGCAAAGACTCCACCCTCTGTAGGAGTTTTATAGCTTCCTCTTGTTTTGCTGTGTTCAGGATCTATCTAGAACATCCCTGTAGAGTTCTGCAAAAGTATGTTAAGCTTGATCATCATGTTTCATAGATAAATACAGCTGTGTCATCAGCATAACAGTGGAAATTTCAGTCAGGTTTCCTTATAAAATAGCAAAAAGAAGTGGTCCATGTACAGAACCCTGTTAGATGCCATAATCAACTTTAGTTTAGATTAATTACTGATCATTAACATGCACAAATTACTCTGCAACATGTGATATAAACCAATTTAGCATAGTTCATAGTTCTTTAAATTTATGCTTGTGCTGAAATCTCGCTCATTTCATGTTAGTGATGCAAAGTCAGAAATGCCCATTTATTCTAAACCGCCCCTCTTCACATCCATTTATTTTATTTCATTTCTCTGCAGAGTTTATTTAGTTCTACTCCATAAATGTCATTACTGGTTCTGTATCCAATGGCTCAATAAATCAATCATTAAGGAATATGACATGTTTTTCATGAAGTATATAAACAACATTTAGCTTTTATTCTTATAGACCCTATTGAAAGAGAAATTCAGGTTCTTAGGAAAATCACTGCTTATCAATTAATTGTTAATTGATCGATAAGGTCAACCAACTAATGATTAATGGATTAATCAATAATTTGCATCCCTACTTAGTATATTTAGATCATTATCAGGTTTCATACATAAATATATTAGCGTAACAGTGGAAAATCAGGCCATGTTTCTTTATAATGTAACATGTATATGATAAAAGCAGTGGTCCCAGTACAGAACCCTGTGGAACACTATAGTAAGTTAGAACAGATGGATGTTGGAGAAAGAAGTTTTAAGATTACTGTAAATCTATGGGAGGAGGGTTTATGAGAAGAGCCTCTAGTGGCCATCAGTGGTATTACACATTGCCTCGTTAGCTCTTGGTTACATCAGTGGCAGAGCTGGAGCACTTACACGGTGGATGGGGATGTTTATGTAAGCTGTCAGCTGTAATGTTTACCATCCTGTCACTGGTCGTTTGTTCAGACAGTCAGTGAAAGGTTTTATTTGCTTATTGAGATTTTCCAGGAGGCTGATCAGAGGCACCAGCTGACGGAATTAAAGACTGTATCGCACACAAACACTGACAGTCGGTACAGTCATTCTGAGTGTGAGTGACACCTCCGACAGCAGCTGCAGTAACAGATCGCATCGTTAATCTGCAGCTCATGTTACTCACATAAAACACACACAGACACACAACACACACACAGCTCTCAGTTCCCTCAGATTGACCGAACTGTCAAACATCCTCTCACGTTTCCAGATAAAACCTCAGAAGACCAGAGACGAGGAGACAAGGACCGAGGGAAGAAGGACGCCGTTCAGGCTGACACAAAGGGATTATGGGGCAGAAGAAAAAGCCTCTTTTCCACAGACTGGAAGTGTCGCCGCTTTATTCCGCCTCAGCGTTCTGGATCAAAAGTACGGACACAGAATGAGGGTTGTCGCTGTATAAGAGTTTAAGAGTCAAAGAGCTGAAACAGGAAAATCACAAATAAATGTAGGTCTGTTGGATATTTCAGTTGATGCAACAGATCGGACAAACTAACTAGAGCTGAAACAACTGATCTATTAGTCGTCAACTGTTAAACTGATTCACAACTAGTTTAATAATCAGTTAATTAATCAGAAATTCATTTTTAATAGAAAAAAATGAGGATTTCCTCTTGTTAAATGTGAATACATTCTGGTTTCTTTACTTCACAGTTGTGACTAAATGGGTATTTGTCATCTTGTGTTTTGGGGAAAAAATTAACCACATATCAATAGTCAAAATAGTCAAGAAAATTAGTAACAGATTAATCAAGAATTGATCATCTCCTTTTCATCCTGTTGCATTTTCACATTCTTCTTTGTTGTGTTTTTTTGTTTTTGTTCTTTCATCTTTAATCTGTATTTCTTGTTGCATTTTTTACACTTTTATTTGCCATTTTTTATTTTGTTGCACATCTTTCATTTTACACCATTTATCTTGTGTTTTGAGAAACAATGGTTGATATTTTTCATAGTTTTCTGACATTTTACAAAACAAATACATTTATCAGCTCTAAAAATCCTCATCAGCTGCACTGAACTTTCACACAACAGAAATAAACTGTTAAACAACAATTTGCAGTTTGTTCGTAAGTTAAAGTAAATTATGTATTCATTTATGTAATTAACTATGACACACAGGGACTTTGTGATGCATTCAAGTGCACCCCGTAAATGCTCGATGTGGATCCCAGAGCTTTGGTTTGGTTTTTCCTAAATGGTCTGTTAATAAATGCCACCATCGACATGATGATGCAAATACTTAAATAATCTTCACCTGGACTAAAGACGTGCAGCTCTGAGGTTGTGACGGTGTCAGCGCTAAGATGTGGTTCAGTTCAGACACAAAAACACATAGATGGAGATGATGATGGAAAGGAGGGTGGAGAAGAGGAGCTGAGGATGCAGAGAAGAGGAGAGTATAGAGGAGGAGAAGCCACAGAGGAGATCGATTGTGGTCTTCATCTCTGTCTGACAGACGACTCTGCTTCTTCTTCTCTGGTTTCATGACCATCAACACAACAGTCGATAAAACTACAGCCTGGATCACGTTTCACACAAACACTGAGTCTGATCCAGCTTCATCCCATCGCAAATCACACACTTTCACTCTGGATTTAAACAGTCAACATTTCAGTTTTACTTTATCCATTTTTATGTTGTGTTTGCTTCAGTTATTTCTCATAATTTGACCTGCAGTTACAGCCAAAGCTTTGAGCAGTGACAGATTTAATTTTCACAAGCTTTGCTGCTTCAGGTTTTTTTTTTTGTTTCTGAGGTAAATTGAAGAATAATTACATATATTTTCATCTGTTCCAAAGACTTGACAAAATATTTGGCCATAACTATATATAAACTATAAATCATTTATAAATTATAAATTATAAATGATCAAATAACTGACGATAATTATCACAAAATACAGTATGTTTTTATATTTTGCCTTGAAGGTTTACAATATTCACATTTTCAATTACATTAATGTTATTTTGCAGTATATTTTGACGTTGAACAAACATTTTATCATTAAATATTTTACTTGGATGAATGTTCTACCTTCAGATGTGTAAAACGTTCTGACCATAAAGAAGAGAAGTAAACCACCAATAGCCATCAATAACCAACATCAGTTTCATCTTGTTGCATATTTTACAAAGGTTTCATCTTTTAATTCACTTTCATCCTGTTTTGTCTTTTATTTAAAACCACAAACATCTGGTTCCTTCAACTTCGAACCAGGTCCAAAAAACAGCCTTGAACCTATGAATCCTGATAATGAAATCCTCATAATCAATAGTTTATGGTGAGTTTCACAAGTGCAGAAGGAGTTTAAGTTATTTTTTAGATGAAATGACAAGTTTTTGGGTTTAGTGAGAACAGCCTTGATCTGAACAGTGCATTTGGTTTAGTTGCTGTCATTTTGTTTTCGATTCTTTTTCGTAGAACCTCATAGTTGTACTTTTAGGAAATAGAATCATCCCGTTTCCTACTCAGCAGACTGTCCTCAAATGCATCAGTGATGCCGCTTTATTTTAATGAATTGTCTAGTTTTACTTTGTTATTTATTTACTTTTACAATTAATTTTATAATAAAAGATCAGATGAAAAAAACTAAAAAAAAAAAAAATTCACTATGTTTTACATATAATAATCCTGGTGAAATGTAAGGTGGATAAACACTACCAACTCTTCTTTGTACATAAACGCAACATGTATTATGCTAATTTTGGGTGGTAAATCAGGATTAATGTTGCAAAACGCAACAGCTACATTGACCACAAAACATACAAAGCATTTAATGACCACTGTAGAACAGTTTGGTGCAACAAAGGACAGAAAACGGCACAGAGGAAAGTAAAACCAAGGTTATGACAGCTGAACAATGCCAGGCAGGATGTGTGTGTCTGTGTGAGTCTGTGTGTGTCTGTGTGTGTGTCTGTGTGTGTCTGTGTGCGATGGCAGGACAAGGCCAAGCATGTTCACTTCCAGACCGAGAGAAGCTGATGCGTCATCTAATTGCTATGAGCAGTCGGTTGTTTTCATGTTTCATGTTGTAGTAAATCAATCCGTGTGTGTGTGTGTGTGTGTGTGTGTGTTCTTTGTACAAACAAATCCCCAGGTCTGTTTAGTGAGATTTTAAAAATGTAACACAACAGATTAAAATAAGTCCACTCCACTAAAAACCACGTTAAAAAAAAAAAACAAACAAAAAAATAAAAACAGCAGAATTCTCCTTTAGTGGTTGGTATTTGAGACACCCCTGACCTCTGACCTCTTGCTGTTAACACGTTGACATGACATCACAGCTGTAGCATCAGACAAAGGATGAAGAAATGAAATGCACCCTCGTCTGCAGCTTAAGTGATTTACCATGAACGCCAACACACAGCAGCTAACACCACCAAAGTGACAATCAATGTTTTCACACACATGCAGAGGGGCATGATGGGAGTTGGAGTCCTTATTAATCAAGTTCAATGTTCAAATCTGCAGGAGGTCAAAGATATTGTTGCACTGTGTATTGCGGTGCTGCATTTCCACAGTGCACTTCAGACTACTTCTTTTGTCCAATGGCAGACAAGTCAGATTTGGTGCTGGAGTTCATTTTGTTGATAGTGATGCCTCGTCAACATTAACCCTTTATCCGGCAAGTGACTATTTTTGGTACTTTCCGAATACATTACAAGACAGCGCCAGTTCCAGTGAGGACAGTGAGTCCCCAATCTGAGGTCCAATGTGGTCTCCAGGGTCTGTAAGATCCAATGTGGTCTCCAGGGTCTGTAAGGTCCACCTCTGCATGAACAGTGAGTGGACCTGCTTTGTTCGGTTCCATGAAGTAATGGTACTAATGTAAGGAATGATGTTCAAAGGGGTCATGTGGATGTGGACAGGGGTCTGGACCAGCACGCATGGGGATCTAATGGGACCAAAGTGATGTTCGGATGTTCTAAAAATACCTGTTCCTTTCACCTTACATGTGTTTTCTTGTATTCTTTACATTTACTTTTTTACTTTTGCCACTTACGGAAAAGGAACCAAATATGGTAAGTTCATTGACCTTGATTTTGTACATAACGAAATTTTGTGACATATTTCACAAGTCTTCTTATCTCCTCAGTGTATTTCTATAAGTGAATTATATAGGATTAAAGCAGATTTGCAAAACATATTTTTCTCCACATTTGTTCTAAATTTCTTCTAAAATTACTGTGTCTTTTGTACACAGTACTTTTATATTTTTTATTTTTTATATATATATATATATATATATGATCTGCAAATTGTAATGCACATGTGGAAAAGATGAAAACCTAAAATATTTCCGGTTGTTCAGGGCTGTTCGCGTCATTCACAAACACGCCAGAATAACATGAGCAGCCCTGAACAACCTGAAATATTTTAGGTTTTTTATCATTGCCACATGTGCATTATAACTTACAGATCCCAGCTGATGGACAAATACACAGAACATTAATAACAGATTCATATAATTTTACTTTTTAACACTAAAACAAAGAGAAACATTTGGAGTTGTCATTATCTACAGGTTATATGATAATATTTTACTGGTCCGACCCTTTGTCGTTTTTGGCCCACAGGCTGTATGTTTGACACCCCTGGTCTAGACAGTGGTATCACCCGATAACGGCCAATATAATATCAGTCTTTTCTGACACCGCTGTGTTTCTGTATTCTGTTTTTGTTGTTTATCCCTTTAATGAACAAATCTTCATTCTAAATCTAGACCTGGGTCCTTCAGACCTTCATTCCATTCTGACTCTGTTCAGATCCTGTTTGTCCTCACAGTGTTTTCTCATCGTCCTCTAGAGTACAAACTGTCCAACAGGTTGAGACGGATCAGAGACATTTAACATGAACAGACGAGTCCGAACACGTCCGACACCCCGGGAAACGCTCGCACGACTCAGAGTTCAGATCAGCAGGATCAGAGCATAAACACGACCCACAAACACACAATATCTACACAAACATCACAGAAAACAGATGACGGCAGGTGGAAGGAGCTGAAACGTTGGCAGACGACCGACACACATCGACTCAGAAACCGGAGGAGTTTCCATGCAGATGTTTTTACATCTGGAAGAGAGGTTCTATCAATAAACACAAATATTAACCCTCTGGTATTGGACCCACAGACGTCCTTAAATCACCAAAAGCACGTTATCTGCACAGTACCAGAGTATCGACAAACTGTTTTTCATACAGTTTGTATTTAACTTTTTTTTTGTATTTCATCAACTTGAGCCATAAACAAAAATACCAAATACTCAATAACCATCAAATGTTTAACCCTTTAAATGTCATATTTGTAATGGAAACAAACCATATATTTTGATGCAAAAAACTTTTCTTTTCGATGTACTTTATAAATATTGTATTAGTTATTTATTTTTTCCTCCTGTCATATGTCAGTGATTAACACCAACACTGGTTCATATTCACTATTATTTTTGGTTCTAGGTCAAATGTTAAATGTGTCAGTGTGTATTTTGTACTCACTTGGTAGAAGGGTGTTAGTGTAGGAATTTAACACTGTTTATTATGGGATGGTTTTAGTGGATGGATCAGAATTTTAAAAATCATGTAAATATGAACTTTTAAATTCTGACATAAAACAAACCGTGAAAAACAAGTGGTTCCAGGCACAACAAGCCCCGCCCCTCACTCATATTGTACCTTATTTTGTCATGGATCCAGCTGATGTCATCATGTCTATGTATGTGCTGATGTCATATCAATCACTTCTATATATGTGACAAGTTTGAAGTAAATTGAAACTAAACTGATGTTTTTATAGACATGTGAAATTTCACCCATTATACGTAAATGGGAGAAAAAAAGATTTGACGAATTCATAAAATATTTGAACTTTGACCTACTTTTCCCAAATGTAATCGCATCTATTCTGGGTCAATGGTAATTTACAAACCCAGTTTGGTATGAATTCAACCAATAGTTTTGCTGCTCAAGTGTAAACAAAGAAAGAAACTGGATCAAAAACATAGCCCATGCCTCCCCTGCAAGGGGGGTGGGGTGTACTAGTATGACCTTTCACAACATGAAGTTTAAAGCGTGCATAATATGCTCACCTGGATACCGGAGGGTTAATAACGTATTCTGTGAGTATTTTCTCACATACTGACAGTGAAACATCCACCTGAGTGTCTCCAACAGCTGCTTAAAACAACACCAACAACCATTTGTGTTTTTGCAAAACAAATGCAAAAACACACTTTCATCACTGGTATTTTTCCTAAATGTCATTTCAGGTTAGTTTTACAAGGTTTATTTAGAAGAACTGACTTGTTTCAATTGTGTTTTTCAGGCTTTAGGTAAAAAGTCTTGGATTATACAGGTTGAATGAAGCAGGAAGGAAAAAAATCCCATGAATATTCAGGTATCAAATCTAAATAAACACTTGCAAATTCCTTCCAATTGCACATAAAATGTAAAATGACTGGTCTTACAGAGGAGCAGCAAAAAAGAATGCCTGTTTTCCCAGTTATTTCTCAGTTTGATTCTTGGATCCCTTTAACCTGTTTTTCCTGTCGTGTCGGTGTTAGTTTGAGTTGCACTTAGATGAGATGACTAGTTTCAGCTGAGTTTTTCCTTAGTTTTAGTGAAATGCTTTAAAGGCTACAACACATAACAGTAAACTAATTTGGAAAGTTTAGATTAATGTTGCAAAAAGCTGCAGCTACATGATGACAAAACATTCTTGGATGTATGTGAAGAATTATGTATACAGAATTGTTATAAGTGAAATAGGGATGTAACAATTACCGGTATAACGATAAACCGAGGTAAAATTGCCAACAGTTAGTATTACTGTTTAAATTCTAATTATCATGATAACCGTGTTTGATTACCGGATGTTTAGGGGAAAAAACCCTATATAAAGATCTGCTTTTATGTCAAATATTTGAGTATAGTTTTAATTTATTACAATTTTGATTTTCTATACCTAATATTTGGAACCAATATTCACTTTTAAAGTCTCTGAAAAGGTTCATTAAGCATCTTTGTGTTATTTATGCAATAAATGATATACATTTTTCAAATCGGATTTTATATTTTTTTGTGTTTTCCGGCCTTTTGTGTTGATATAGTAGGTTAAAGTGAAAAAATAATAGACACGAGATAGATGAAGTTGTGCTGAAAAAAAAGATACCAAACATGGGTATAGTAAGCATTTGTTTATATAGTATATAAAGGCAAAATCAAAAGTACTGAAAAATGGACAAAATAGGCTCAGACCCCTAAGGGTTAATATTTAAATGTTTCTGCCAACAGAAGATACACTGTACCAATTACTTTATTTATTTATTTTTTTTAAGTACAACTTGGTTAAATTATTTCAGTATGTGTAAGTACTTTTTGAACATTTTGAGCACAATTTCAACAATAGTAATAATAATAATAATAATAATAATAATGATTACCGTCATAATTTTGGTCACAATAACCGTGATATGAAATTTTCATATCATTACATCCCTAAAGTGAAATTATATTATAATTGTTATATGTTATAAGAATTAAGTGTAGTTTTGTTGTTCGGTTTGTTTGTTTCTTGTTTTTTGCAGAAACAGCTTCATTCATTGTGTAGTTTTAGTCTTAATTTGAGTTTTTGCATTTAAAGAAGCTGAAAAGGGTTGGATGACAGAATGCATCAAAACTCCAGAAGTAGTTTATTACAAAGGTTGATATTTTGCAAAGAAATTCAAATCACACTGAAAGAAAAACCTGCACCAACATCATTCAGTTCAATTTAATTTAGTTTGGGTTTTTTTTTCCTTTTCCTTTTTTTTCCTCCAGTTCAAGATGGTTTTCTACTTGTTTTTGTGAACTAGAATAACCCCATGTCCTACTCATCTGACTGGCCTTGAATGCACCAGTGAAGTAGTTTCCTTTTGGAGAATGGTTGAGGTTTATTTGGGTACGTCTCTAGTTTTAATGTTAATTTTATGAGAAAAGGTTGGATGAAAAATGCATGACATCACTCTGATTTACCCATAATCCTCCTGGTTAAATGCAGGTTGGATCAGCATCAGCAGATCTGTGTATGACGCTGCTTCAAAGAGCTCTACTTTGACTTCTAATTTCTTCGGTTTTAAAGCCTGTCCCTGAACACACCAGTGATGAAACGTTTCAGATGGATTTTCAAAGCAGGTGTTTGTTTTTTTCCGCCTGGAGAAGAACTGAAACGATGGAATGTTTCCTCTGTCCGACTTCACACAAAACCTGTAACACATGCTCGACTCATGACCTCTGACCCTGAGTGAGTCACAAACCGAGCGCCGTCTCCCATCACCGCCTGGTGTCCACCTGTCCAGACCCTGGTCTACGACAGCTGCCCCGCCCCTCTGCTGGGTGATGATCAACAAACCTTTGAAAACCTCCTGATCCGATAATGAAACAAACTGATTAACTCTCATTATGATGATAATTAAACCTGAGGCTTTAATGTTTATTCTGTTCTCATCAAACAACAGCTTTAAATGTTATATCTCTACATTTGTGAATTGTTCTGCAGAACTCGTCAGGTTCTGATCAGATAGTTCATATAATCTTAAATATCCTTACTCTGTCTTTTTTTTTTAATCATCTTTTCCGTATCATTCTACTCCAGTTTTTTTTCACCATTTATGTTGTCTCTTGTGTCTTTTATAACCTGCTGGTCTATATCCGGTCTTTGTCGTTTCCACTGTTCATGTTTTCATCTTGTTGCATCTTTTATGTTGTTTCTTTTTCCATCATTGACACATTTTTGTGTTTATGGTTTTCATCTTGTGTCTTTTTACGCTTATTTACATCTTTTACTTTGTCAATAGTTGCTTTTCCATTGGACATCTGCGCAAAACTTCACCAATATTTACTAAATGTCGAAAGAACAGAAGTGCTTAAAGTCAGTTTTTCCATTAAATCACAAATGCGATGATTTGTTTCTTTATTATCGCGAGATGACACGAGAAGTTATTCCATAAACATGGTGACAAACATAAATATGGTGTTTATTTACAGATATAGTCATTATAATTATATATTGACCCTCTATCTCCTACCAAATTCTAAAATGATTTGGTTTCTTGGTGTGTCCACACATACCACACCATGTATGTTTTAAGCTCTTCTTCTCTTGTTGTAACGTCCATCAGCATCCATTTTTTTTTTAATTCACGTGACTCTTGTTGCAGAAAAAGGTCTTTCCATTGCAGTTTGCATGATATACCGTTTGTGCTACAACTGAAAAACCACCTCTTGCCAGCGCAAAAACTTTTAATCGAAAAACAAGAGTTTTGGCGAAATTGTCATTTTTCCATTTGGCAAATTTTTATGCACAAGTTATAGTCATGCAATTTGAGGGTCAGTGGAAAAGAGACTATGGTCATGTTTATTGTTCAACTTTCACTCCAGATGTTGACGTTCAACACGTTTTATAATTAAACCAATGTTCGATGTTCTACCTCTGCATTAGTTCCATGTTCTGACCATAAAACCACTAATGTTCCTTTACGGTTCTTTTTTTGTGGTATTTTCATTCTGTATTATCGTTTACGACACCTACTTTATCCTTGTCATTTTTGTTTCAGTGCATCTTATTTTGATCTTTAATGCCGTTTTTATCTTGGTCCGTCTCTTACGATGCTGAGTTGTTGTTGCATCGTTTGACATTTGTCTTTTCCATCTTTTTCCTCTTGTCTTTTATAACCTGTTCTTCTCTTTTTCCTTCTCATTTTTGTCGTTTTCATTCATCACATTTTCATCTTTTCGCGTGTTTTATGTTGTTTCTTTTTCCATCAGTTACATGTTTTTTTTCTTTTCATGGTTTTCATCCTTTTCATCTTGAGTCTTTTAAGCTGTTTTTCATCTTTTACTTCACTTTCATGGTCTTTTTTCTTAAACCTTCACTCAGGATGTTGACCTTCAACAAATATCTTATCATTAAAACAGAGTTGAATGTTCTACTGCTGCATTAGTGAAATATTCTCACCATAAATATCCTTTATTCTTTTTGTCTTTTGTGCTATTTTCATCTTGTTGCATCGTTTATGACATCTGCCATTTCTTGTGTTGTTTTTGTTTTACTGCTTATTTTCGTCTTTTACAGGGTGGGGAAGCAAAATTTACAATATTTTGAGGCAGGGATTGAAAGACAGTGTATGACCAATTAGTTTATTGAAAGTCATGAGAATTTATTTGCCACAAGAAAATGTACAGAATAGAAAATGTTTTTATTCTATGTATCCTCCTTCTTTCTCAATAACTGCCTTCACACGCTTCCTGAAACTTGCACAAGTGTTCCTCAAATATTGGGGTGACAACTTCTCCCATTCTTCTTTAATAGTATCTTCCAGACTTTCTGGTAATAGTTTTGCTCATAGTCATTCTCTTCTTTCCATTATAAACAGTCTTTATGGACACTCCAACTATTTTTGAAATCTCCTTTGGTGTGATGAGTGCATTCAGCAAATCCCACACTCTTTGACGTTTGCTTTCCTGATTACTCATATGGGCAAAAGTTTCTGAAAAGGTATGGATAATAGTGTTAGGTATGATTATGACATCAATATATGTTTGGTTTCAAAACAATTGACGTAGTGCCTGCTGAGAAAAAACAACTAAATGTTCATTGTACATTTTGCTTCCCCACCCTGTACACCATTCTCATACAGGCTTCTTGTGTCTTTTTCACCATTTTTGTCTTTATTCGTCATATTTATTTTGTGTTTACCTTTTATATTGTTTCCATCTCGTGCGTTTTTCCATCAGTTCTGTTGTTTTCACCTTTTTTTACAATCTTTATCCCTTTTTCTTGCTTTTATGCCGCTGTTGTCATCTTTTTACAGCCTATAAACTGTCAAGTAACAATGACTTGACATTAATTGTGATAATTATCGATGTCGACTGCCACCCGTACCATCCATCCATACCAAGCGCTCCTCTTAGCCTCCTGCTGCATACAATGACCCACAGCATTTGCAGAACCAGGCTGTGAGGTTCGACAAACCCGGCGAACCCGTGGACTGGAGCCGATAATGCAGCTCCGACGCCTACACGTCACGGCTTCACAGAAAAGAACTGAACGCTGCAACTCACAAAAACAAACATCCCCCCCTCCCTGGTCGAACTGTCCACCAGGCCTAAAATGCACTATAAATTAAGCGCTCCCTGGCTCCGGCAGCTGAACTCCAGCTGAGGCTGCAGATTCAAGGTAAACATCCAACAACCACACTGAATGCAGAGCTAAACACCGGCATCTCCTCCCGTCACAGACCAGAGAAGAAACGCCATCTGCTCGCACACTTCATTATTTATTGTCTTTTTTTTTTTTTTCATCTCTTTACTTCCTTTGTTAACCAGAGGGATGACATTGCAGAAAATCAGCTGTAATTAAGAAACTGCACTGGTCAATATATTCTGTTTTTGACTCAGACACAAGTAGAACACACAGTGAAGATGCTCAAAACAACCCCGTCAGTTTTATTTCACCAAAATATTTAGATATTTGTCGAGTAATGCAAGTCATTCATTAAATTCATTCATTGTTTAAAGGATCTATATGCAGTATTTCTACTTTCACATATGACCTAAGCATGTTAATAATAAAGATCCGTGAAGTTCTTCCAAAAATTCCAACGTATTAAATTGTAGAAATGAAGAGAATTTAATTCCATTGATGGGTCAGGGGATTTATGTGACCACCAGAGGGAATACTGAGTCCTTCTGTCAGTCTCCCATAGTGAGGAAAACTAAGACAAAGACACAACTTTTATAGAGGGTCAAAGTGAGTCGGTGCTGTGTTGTTTTCTCCTCTGGACTCAGCTGTAAATGGACAAAATGGATTTGGATGGAAATGTCAGAGTTTCCTCTACACGGGTCAGTTTGATTCTGAGGCTTACGAAGGTATAAAGTTATTATGGGATGTTCTTATCTTTGTTAAGTTGCCATTTGTTGATCCGTGGTTCAGACTAAACTATGACAGTTGGGTTAGATTCAAACAGATCTTTAGT
This sequence comes from Sphaeramia orbicularis, assembly GCF_902148855.1. Lineage (NCBI taxonomy): Eukaryota > Metazoa > Chordata > Actinopteri > Kurtiformes > Apogonidae > Sphaeramia > Sphaeramia orbicularis. Next base: position 4,112,555 of record NC_043966.1, read on the forward strand.
TCAGTTATTTACACAAACCAAACACAAAACAGAGGTGATTAGTGGTTTTACTGTGGCTGTTTTGGTCTAAAAACAGAGCTAAGCTAACAGAGTTAAGCTAACACAGCTAAGCTAACAGAATTAAGCTAACAGAGCTATAACACAGACTATTAGTCGACTAGTCATTACAGTAGTCGATGACTAGTCGACTACTGAAATAGTCATCTGTTGCAGCCCTACCGTACAGTTTATGTAACATCTTATCTTGATGCTGAAGAAATAAGGACTTCAGTTTTTTCTCACGTTACTGCTACAGTGACACATTTTTGTTGCGTGTAACAGACTATCATCTCCATAAAGGGATGTGTTTTGGCGTTTCTATTGCCTCGTAGCTGAATTCATGGATGTTTGAGGATTTCTGAACTTTGACGTGCAGTGCGTCTGATTTCCACACGTTACATTAAAGTGTACAAACATTTGGAACATGTGGACTAGTGTTGATTTCACAAACACTGGAATAATATAGATAAAAATGATGCTCAAATACCACACAAAGCACCACACACACTAAACCTCCACAAAGCACAGGGAAACTGGACAGAGTCTGATATCAAACTGTGATTCGACCCTGAAGACCCTCATGACCTTTAGACCAGACCTTTACATACACTATTTACATATATATGTTCATCACTAAACCAGTTGTGAATATATACATGTTCATCACTAAACCAGTTGTTAATATATATATATATATATATATATATATATATATATATATATATATATATATATATGTTCGTCATTAAACCAGTTGCTAGCCTTGAAACTTGTGCAGATATTGCTCTAATCTTCACACCCTCTTTATTTAGAGAACATGTGAACGCTGCGTGTTTTTAAATCGACCTTCCCATAGGAGGTGTGGCTTCTCTGCTCTCACTGAATGAGTCAATTGAACAGTGCCATGTGGAGTTCAAAGGTCACCTCTGTCCAAGATGACAGTTCCATTTAAAGGAAGAAGGTGGCGCTGTCTGTTGTATCAACAAAACCAGAGTAAAGCTTTAGTTTCTGCAACTTTTACACTTAAAGTTTCCAATTTTGCAGAAAATATTCAGCATTTTTCAGCTTTAATTACTATGAGAATTAGTGAAAATAAATACTAGTTGTATTCCAAAACTGATTCATAGAAAACTATGAATTTTGTACCATAAACTGTACAATTCCGGATCAAAACATCCCGAGACGTTTACAACCAAGAACAAAGACAAACTCTGGATCTGCTTCTTCACCAAGTAGAATATTCTTAGGAAGCATCTTCTGACGGAGTAAAGACCACCCATATTTACATTATCATCATCACAGTGTTTCATCAGCGTATGACGTCGTCAACATGTGGCTCAGTCACCGGTTGACGATGCATAGATGTTTTCAGTCCGTAAACACTCAGATTCCTCTAATGTGCAATGTGTGATAAAGTCTGCATGATGCACTTTCAATACATTTACCACAACAATCAGGATTCATGTGACGTCGTTCCTGCCAATAACACCTGTTGTGATGATCATCTCACTCTGTTTCTTCACAATACGTTCCTTTTAAGCCTCTGGTTATGATACTTTTCTATCTGATGACGTCACTCGAATGTTCGGAAACAACCCCATCCTGTCAGATTCTGACACCAGACGCAGTAACGGTCCACGTCCTGCTGTAAAAACAACCTGTCACCTTAACTCATAATTGGACAGTTTCATGTTTCAGATCAATTGTTCGATGTTGCCCAGCCCTGCTTTGTAACCAGAGTATTTATACCCTTCATTTGTCCAGGAAAGTCCCACTGAGATACATGATCTAAAAGGGAATCTGGTCAAAATGGAAAACAAACCCATGAAGTCAACCTGGTCGTCTCCACATCACACCAGCCCCCCAGGACGGTTCACATCTGACTGATGACTTTAAGGCTCCTCACAGCTCCACAGCACATTTTACTAGGGCTGTGTATCGGCAAGAACCTGGCGATACGATACAAATCACAATACAAGGATCACGATACGATATATCACGATATGTCATGATAATGTTAAAAAAGCAACTTTTGGTTTGTTTATTTTTTTTTAATGATTATTTCCTTGAAGAATTGAATTACACCAGAAATATGCACAAATACTAAACACATTTTTATTTGATCAGAACAGGATCTAATGTTATATCACAAAATGTTCCTGTGTTCAAACTGAAATTTAAACTTTTACCCTTGCACAGACTCGCCGTTTTGCACAGACTCATTCATTGCGCAGACTCTCTAAACACCTTCTCTTGCACTGACTCCTTGTAGAATTTTAAGTATTTCTTACGACTGTGTTTTACTATTGTGTTTTTAGTACTGTTGTTTTTAAGTTTGTGATACTGCTGGAACCAGTAAATTTCCCTAGGGGATGAATAAAGTATCTATCGACTGATCTATCTAAATTATGTGCGATACGATACAAATCACACTACTAGGATCACGATAAGCTATATCACGATATATCATGATACTGTTAAAAAGCCAATTTTTTGTTTGTTTCTTTATTTTCAAATGATTATTTCCTTGAAGAATTGAATTACACCAGAAATATGCACAAATGCTAAACACGTTTTTATTTGATCAGAACAGGATCTAATGTTATATCACAAAATGTTCCTGTGTTCAAACTTAAATTATCTTTTACAGAGATTACAGTTTAAGATCCTGTTCAAATGTTCATATTCTATTAGTTCAGAACTAACATCAGAACAGTATTTTTGTGCAATCCCAACAAAGGAACTAATATTATTAAATAAAAGAGCGTTAAATAATGACAAATAAAATAGACAAATAAACAAAAAACAAAAATGAACCTTCACAATATCTGCATTTGAATAAATACCTAAAAATAGATACAGTACTTTTTAATATAGATACAATATTGTGAAGTGAAGTATTGCGATATATTGCAGAACCGATAGTTTCTTACACCCCTATATTTTACACCTTTTCAGTCACACGTCACCCACGGACCAAAACACCATCATCATCTCAACCATCTCAAAGCTCCATCTGGACAAAGTGCATGACAAACCAAGCGCTCCTCAGACCCTCAGCCTCCTCAGTGTGATGAACCTGATGCTGTGATGCACAAGCGGCTCACACTCCTGCAGCTGGATCTGGAAAACTGGAGCTAAAAACAAGCCCCTAAAGCCTGGCATTAGCGCAGCTCCTCCTCACGTCAAAACACAAACCGAGCGCTCCCCCTCTGCTTACACATCCAGCATCCATCACCTTCACTCCACAAGCAAACCGAGCGCTCCCCTCATGACCTCAGAGCATCTTTTTTCTGTCACATCAATAGCAGCTGCAACCAAATCGAACCGAGTCCCCCCCTCCCTCCCCCTCCTTTCCCCGGTTCCCTCCCCTCCTGCGGTCCCTGATCCGGCGTGTGGTGCATCCTAAAGACCCGTCACATCCACACCGTCATGCGCTTCAGCCGCAACATCCACAACACAAAGCGCAGCTGCAGCACAACTCAAACTAATCTGTGCGCAAACGGACCAATTATCCGCCGCGACGCAAACCGAGAGCACACGGTCCGGGTCCGGGTCCGGGTCCGGGTCCGGATCCGGATCCGGTCCTAGTCCGGGGTCTTACCTCTGGAGCTGCTGAAGGCGGTGTACCAGGACAGGGAGACCAGCCCGCACAGCCCGAACAACAAGACCGTCAGGAAGGAGACATTTCTGAGCCTCATCTCCGGAGCCCCGGGAGCATGTCCGCGCCGAGAACCGGAGAGCACCGGGAGTAGGAGGAGGAGGAAGAGGAAGAGGAGGAGAGGGATGGAGGAGGGGGTGCGGAGGGAGGAGGAGGAGGAGGGAGGGAGGCAGGTAGACGGAGACAGGTACAGACCAACGGAGACGGAGGGAGAGGCGGACGGAGCTGGAGCTGCAGCCGACGGAGCAGCAACAGCGACTGAGACCCGGGAGGAGAGGCTCCGATGAGGAGGAGGAGGAGGAGGAGGAGACACGCACAGGTAGAGAGACATTCACCCTAACAGGGAGAGAGAGACACAGACTATGAGGTAACAAACCAGAATAAAAATACTGAAATAAATAATCGTTTTTTTCCTTTTCTTTTTAAAGTTGGAAGAGATTCAGTTTTCCGTTCATGGACAAATTAATTTGTTTTATCAACAATGAAACCCTTTTTTCTCTACTGTCAACAACAGTGTCCTGCTGTCTCCTATATGTCCTTTTGACGGAGAAATGTGTTGTTAGTTTACATTATATTAACTCTGAATCAGCCCTGAGCATTGGAAAGAGTACTTGATAATATTATTTATCTTGTTTTTTTGTTGTGTTTTTTTTCTGGTTTTTTTCTCTTCTTTGGGGTTTAACAGGTTTGTTGCATAATTTGTTTGTTATTTTTTATATTGTGTCTGTGTGGTTCCTTATGCATAAGTACACGCTTATGTACATGTATAATTTAAAATAATAGTTAAAAAAATACTGAAATAAACAGAAAATAAAGGAGCTTGAATGTCATCTTATTAACGGAATCTATTATTATTATTTTGATCATTGATTTGTTGGTTTAAGTGTCTAATTTATGAAGAAAAAAGTCTAAATTCTTTCATTCCGTTCAATGAATATCAATATTTCCTGTTTCTTTGCTCTATTTTGGGTTTTAGATTAAAAAAGAGACAGTATTTCAGGACCATGTAGATGATTAGTGGATAAAATAATCCTTATTCGCAGTATTACAGAAATCTTTAGAAAAAAAATCAGTCCTTTTGTTGAGTCTGTCATCACATTATTTCTGCATTAACACTTCAAGTACTAAACAACTTTTTTTCTCTACATTCAACTTTTCCTAAGTGATTTTCCACCATTTATTATACTATTACCCTCTGTATTTTGGATTATTCGGTATAAATCATGTATTTTCCTATATTTAATTCACTCCTTATGTCGATGTTGATGAGTAAATTCAAAGGTTATTATATCAAAAACAGACAAAACTGAACAAAAATGGACTTTTTTCAGTCCAATCTGTCATTACCTGAACATAAACCCAGTGTGTCCATCCACTGTCATTGATCCAACTCCATGGGTTTTACTGGTGAATCAGTGTTGTAGAAGACGACGGTGTTTCCACGGTAACTATGGAGCCTCTGAACGTCCAAATTGGTCGTGTCTGATGACCATGAAAAGATAAAGAACTGTATTTTACACCAATTATTTACATATATTGACAAGATTAGTGGATCAACAGATATTAAACAGTTTATATCAGTCGATGGTTTCAGTCATTAGTGTTTGTTTAGATTTTTAAGGGTTACAACATACACATTAAGGAAAAAAAGACCTTCAGTATAACACAACAGATAAATATTTGACACTGACATCAGTAAACACACATATGATATCGGCCAGTCTCAGTGTCGTCGTATCAGCTGATACTGACGTCCAGATAATATATCAGTGAAATGTTGAGAACAAACAGTTATTGAGAAAATAATCCTTATTTGCAGCTCTGTTACTAGTAGTGAACACACACACACTTCACTCAATGTAAGTAATAATAATGGAGGAAACTGGTGTAAAATAGAGACAAAAAAATGTAAAAGGGATGAATAACACTAGTAGGTTTCAACATATGATGGTGTGTATTGTTTTATTAAAGATTCCTTTGAACTGATCAATATTTATCATGATAAATGTCAAAGCGTCTTCTTCAAAAGCTCGGTTTTGGTCCCGAGGGAAAGTTACAGAAACCAGATGGTTGTTTCTGAGTTTTACTGATGTGGAACCAACCAGTGTACCCATCATGAAATCAAAATAAAGAAAATTAACACAATCAGAATTCCCATTCCACAGGATAAAATGACGTCAAAGATGCTCATTTGTAGTTTCAGACTCTTTAGTCAAAATGTTTCACAGATCTGGAGGCAAAACATTCACAACTACAGTATTATCACAATAAAATGTTCAATATCAAAATTAAGTAAAAACTAAAGAAATCCAGAGGAAAAAAAAACATATTGCCATAATTATCATTTAAACAGTTATCACAATTAAATTATCAGCTTTCAAAGCTTTATCAGCTCTAATGCCAGGGATTCGTCTGCTTTATTTTCTTATTTAGAATTTGAGGATATTTTTTTCCTGTTCTATAAACTTCTTCAAGGCCTTTTCCAGTCATGATACAATCACATAATAAAAACTGGGGGATTTTATCCGTTCTTCATTGCAATTTTTTCTGGAATATAACTTTTTGGTCAAATTACACGTACATTATTTGACCTATTCTTCAGTATTCATCTCAGTTTTCTTTTAGTTCAACCTCCCCCTCTGTAAAGTCACTGCAGCTTGTTAAATCATGGCGTTTTGTGGTAAAAAGAATGAAAAACAGATTTAAACAGTGCCTCCTTAGTCGCTGCATTTCCAAATTCCTGTTTACAGTGTCGTGAACTCATAAAGATCAGGCTTTTATTAAATTTTGGCACCTTTGGAAAGATCTTAGCTGTAAAAACAGAGCCTAGACTGCCCCCTGGTGGTCAGTCAGTACAGGACTCTACTAAAATACAGGCCTTTATGTCTGACAGCAAGTAAACATAAAGCCAGATGTGTTTGTCAGTTTTATCTCCTAATGTTTACAACAACTTGATTTGGTCCATTTAAGTAGATATTTTTGTTCCTATCATAAGGTTTGTTATGAGACATGATACGATTGTGGTCCAGTGTAAAAGTCCTGTTACATTGTGTTTGTTGGTTTATTATAGTTCTAATGTCCATACATATGCATTTGTCTCTGCATTTAGACCTAATCTGATATATGTATGTATGAACAGCAGGATATATGTGATGTATGAACAGCAGGAAAAACTACAGTTTCAGGGTAAAAACAGCTTCTATAAACCAAAGTGGTCGTAGTTACTGTGAGCTCCGTTTGTACTTTAACAAGTCTTTAACCCTTTTGTTCAGACAGTATGACATTTATGCATTAATATACTGTTTTATACCAGGTTTCATTCAACACATGTCAGATGTTAATAACTGTTTGTGCTGCATTTTGTCATGGGGTCAGAGGTCAAACTAAGTAGTGACTTTAACCTTGACAACTCCTTTAGCTCAGTTTTTGGTCTGTTTTTTAAGGCTGTGTTCATATTTTATGAATTTTCTTGTATCTGAAGATAGAAGACTAACAATAAAGTCTATTCTGATTTGCAGAAAAAAAAGAAAATCAAGGAAAAAACAAGAACATGGTAAACAAAGGCCACTCACAATAAAAATTTAAAAAAAATAATAATAAAATGGCCAGAAGTCCAAGATAAGCTCAAAGAAATCGAAATAACTGGATTTCTACAGAAAAGCAATTTTTTTTTTTGTTTTGTTTTGTTTTTTTTTTTTTTGGGGGGGGGGGGGGTCCGCAAAAAGGTTAAACAAAAAGAAATCAAGTTTTCAATTCTCAAAAATTGATCCAAGTAAGCATTCTTCCAATAACTCACCAAAACCCATCTCGGGCATTTCAGTTTAGTTTTCCTCACTTCAGCACAGTTTATTCCCCATCTTTAAACCCATCTCCTTCCAAACATGCTAACTTTACCTCCGGTACCGGCGGCGGGTCTTCGGATACAGACGACGTCACATCCCGTTTGAAGTCCATTTTCCATCGGTTCAGACATACCGGGAGCTTGTGGAGTGAATAAAACAGGTAAATGCCGCCTAAAGCCACACGCATTCACCTCAAATCCGAGAAAACCAGAGCTAGCAGCGGCGGATTGACAGGAAGAACGCCATTGTTTACTTCCGGATCCCGCCATTTTTTTAATTTTAATTTTAATTTTTAGAAACAGGGGCTGATGTGATTGGCTGAGAGCGGGTAGAGTGGGCGGGATTGATTATTGATGTATTAATGATGCTAGTATTTATTCATTATTATTTTTGCTTGTTTTTATGAGAGTTTTTTTTTTTTTAATTATTCTTAAGCCTGACATTTGACTGTTGTGTGCATTCATTTTTCGCCAGTAAAAGAAAAAAACTCACTACTGTGTCATTAAATGCAAAAAACTTTTGTAAAATAAATACTACTAGAATGAAAAGTTTAACTACGCTGTTTAAACACTTGATATAAAATTGTATTTCAACTGAATTTAAGATAATTTTAACTGTTTTACAGCATTGTTATCATGTGACAGCCAAAGCTCCGCCCCTTTCAGTTTCCATGGCACTCATTGGGATGAAACTGGAAGTCATTGGATTCAATGATGGGATAGAAGTATTGTTATGATTCTGTGTAAATTACTCCATTATTTCTACAAATAAGATTTGGAAGTTTACACATATGTTTCCAAGTAAATTAAGTGTGAGTTTGTTGCAAAACTGTTGACATATCAGACTGTGATAATCCATAAATATCAAGATTTAACACATCAAAGTCATGGAGGTGACATCATTGTAACGGTCTTTGTCCACAATCTGTTCAATTTGAAAATGGAACAATTAACCCCAACCAGAACTCTTAAACCAGACCAGACCCGTTAAACGTCTTTACCCTATAAAAGCATTTGTATCGTATTTGCTACACCAGGTTCTGAGACCTTTATCTCATCAATAAGATCAATACTTTTCTTAAAAACTAGTTGTATATGACCTAATACGTGTTTTCTGCCCCTTGGTGGATTATTGTCCCACTATGGCCAATGGAAAGGCTTTTCAGTGTGTCCACTAACGATAAATCATCCAAAACACATTTTGTAGGAAAGTCTTTGTCAGTTTTCAAAAAGTTACATTAAGAAGAATATTTATGTTGTTATTCAGTTGAAAATCGAAAAACATAAAAAAAATATTGAAATAACGGTGCCATGAAAGTGAAATAACAAGGACAAAATGATATGGCAGTTTTTTGGGGGGATTATATTAAAAGGGATACTAAACATTTCAATACCAAAAAAATCTGAATTTTGTGGCTAGTTTTTAACAGGTCAGGTTTTTACAGGGCTAAATACTTTTCCCTCTCGCTCTTAAAGTTCAAGGAAAAGTATGTCGCAGTAATGACAAAAAGCTACAAAGGCAACACAAAACAGCCCATTAAACCCTTATTAATGATCTAAAACACTTTAAAAACATAAATGAAAATCTAAAAATGACCTTTTATGGAACCCATTCTGTAGTGTCATTACTCCACCACCAGAGGGCGCTCAACCACCTGGAACATCTAAACACTGACTTAAATGGGCTCTTCTGCTTCCTGCTGTTAGTACTTGCTCTCAAGACTTTGATGTTTTGTTTTTTCTCTCTTTAATATTGACAGGACTTGACCTATCAGTGCTTTGGGATTTTTTTTCCTTGTATAAATAAAGTTGTATTCAACAGAGTCCTGGTCCTGTCAGTCATTCACACCTGTACATAATATATTCTGTACATGTTTATTCTATTTTCCCTTCTGTTCTTACGGTTTTGACTCTTTTTTTTTTTCTTCTCATGTGTCTCTACCATATTTTATTCCATTTGGTGTATAAATATCCTGACATTAACAAACAGGTGTCAGAAAACAGGTAGAAAGTAAGGTTTTAAACATTGTTTTTGCAGAAAAAATATCTACAATGACACAGCGTCATGTCACGTTCTAGTGGCATCATGAAAACTGAACCGCCCTGAAGATCTACAGTCCTGGAAAAAATGATTAGACCATCCAAAGTCATGAAAAACAATGGTTATGTAATCCAGTCTTAACTCCTGTGTGTATTGTGACTAAAACAGACAGAAAAGAAAACATGGAATGAATAAAAGCACTGTTTTTGTCAGTACAATGACATAGATACTGATGGAAAAACTGAAGTGATATTGGATATTATCAAGTAAACATGTTAAATGGATAGATATCAGCTCTGAAATTAAACTACTATAAGCTATTTTTGTTATATTTCTCCAAACAAATGTACCTTTAGTTGTACCAGGCATTAAAATGAACAAGAAGTGAAAGAAAACAAGGGTTGTCTAAGAATTTTTTCCATGACTGTATAATAAAAATATTGTGGACTTGGAAGATTTAATGTGTCACATTTACAGTCGTTAAATAATATCACATTGAGTGAGATTTAGTGTTTCACATGGCTTCAAAAGTTAACTATTTTTAATGTTTATTTAATTCAGAAAATTCATCAAATTTTCAGCTACAAAATGTCATTACCTCCGCCAAGGAGGTTATGTTTTTGCCAGGGTTGGTTTGTTTGTTTGTTTGTTTGTTTGTCTGTCGGTTTGTTTGTCTGTCCGTTAGTGTGCAACATAACTCAAAAAGTTCTGGACAGATTTGGATGAAATTTTCAGGGTTTGTTGGAAATGGGATAAGGAAGAAATTATTAAATTTTGGTGGTGATCGGGGGTGGGGGGGCCCACGGGGGGGGCCACTGATCAGCCTTGGCGGAGGTCTGCGCTCTCCGAGTGCTTCTAGTTCCAAATAGTTTCATTTGCTGTAGTGGTCAATATTTTAACATTTCTGGAACATTCATTAGTTATAAATTCACTAATTATGTAGTACTTCTGCATTATTACCTATTTATTACCAAACTATTCTTATTTTCACCATTTGATTACTGTTCTGCAAAGTCAAACAGCTTCTTTATCTTATGTTTATAACAAACAGTCGGCAGGTTCTTTGTATGTTTTTAATATTCAGGAAGTTTAACAGAAACTTCAGCTTCTAGTTGATGAAGACGTTAAAGTCATAAAAACAATCAAATCAGCGGTTAATGAATATGTATTGAATACAAAGTAGTAATTACCGCGTACAATTACAGAACAATTAGAGACTCTGATTAAAGATACTATCTGTGTAAATGTATGACATCACTCCACACTGATGATGTCATCAGGGCTTTTGTGGGCGGGGCTGTTTGGCGTACTGGATGGCATCGAGTGCGGCGCCGATGTCGAAGCCTTTGGCCTGAAGGAGGCGTGTGAGCCATCCGCCCTCATCTGTGAAACCCATCGACAGCATCTGAGACAGGGACTCCACCAGGCGGGGGTTGGCCTCTGGGGGCACAGGTCAAAGGTCAGAGGTCAGATCAGAGAATAAAACTACGACTGACTGACACAAACGTAAGGAAAACAGTTAAACTGATCTGAAACAGTATGAAATGAAGGAGTTTGGTTTTCCTCCAGGGAAGAAGAAGGAAATGTCAGAACAGAAACAATAAAAAGTGACAAATGTTGACGAAAATGTCCAAACATCCTGTTGAATCCAAACTGACAGACGACAGAATGAAGCCCATGTGGACTCACCCTGAGGCAGATGAGGGTACAGCGCCGCCTCTCTCAGTCCTGATGGTCCCTGCTGGGCTGACGGAGGCCCCCGGTCCTGGTCCTGGACCTGGACCTGGTCCTGGTCCTGATCCTGCAGGGACTGCAGCTCTCCGGTGGACGGGTCAACCTCTCTGCAGCTCAGGTCGGTCCACTCCTCATCCGAGTCTCTGGAGACCTGAAACACACCAAGTCAGGTTTAACCCTGGACCAGATCTCAGATACAAGTCTACATGGTCTTCTATTCAATGGAGGACACATTTATTTATTTATCATTTGGGTTTTTTTTTTTTAAATTTTGTTCATTTTCTAGTAGGTGGAGGATAAAAAAAACACTTGATGAACTGACTGCTGGTCCCTCTTTGGCTCCACCCTCCTGGCTGGCTCCGCCCCCTCCCTCTGCTCCTTCCATCTCCACATCGCCATCACTCTGAGTGGGCGGAGTCACCTTGGTCCTCTGGCCCTCGTGTTCCACATCGATGTCCACGTCGATACCTGAAACAAAATGTGAAAAAAAACATCAAAACTCACATTGAAACCTGAAATAAACTGAATCAGACACATTTCACTTGGTTTGGTTTTTCCTCCAATGTTTAATTAACAGTGGTTTTGTAAAATATCAGAAGATGACAAAAAATTAGCGAAATAACCAACAAAATAACTAAGTAATTAGCAATGTAACCAAAAAAAGACCAAATTGAACAAAATAATCATCACAATGACTCAAGATGCAAAAGATGTCTAAGAAAACAGCAGAGATGACCAAAAATAATGAGCACAACGCCCCCAAAATGACCAAAGTATTCAATGAAATGACTAAAAATGCAAAACATAAAAAACTAATCTTAAAAATTACCAAATTAATCTCTAAACTGAACAAAAATAAGCAAAACCGACAAAATAATCAAAAAGAAAATAACTAACAAAAACACCAAAATGAACAAAATGAGTCGTTCATTCTTTCATTTGAACTTTTTCAGCTTCAGTGAAACGAGGCTTTTCTTATAAATTGAATTGAATATTGAATGAACACCTGAAAAACTTAAACTGTGACTTGTAGTCCCTAAGTTTAGGAAAAAAAAGTTTAAATGTGATTTCTTCTTCTTAAATTAAATTTTTTTAAAAAAAATTAATATTTTAAAACTTCTTCTCTGCACGTAAAACAAATCAAACACCTGAGATTAAAACTGAACAGAAATCAGACTGACCCAGTGGACTCAACATGGCCGCCACGCCCTCCCCGATGTTCTTCAGGAACTCCACGTTGGCCTGAGACGCTGCAGGAGACGGTGTCACACAGAAAACATGAGTTCAAACTAGAACCTGATCCACCTGATCAGACAAACGACTGAAAACTGACACAGAATGGAAATAATGGAACATAAAACCTGACGCCTGAATGAAAGGGAGAATAATGTCACTGTTGGATGGAAACCTCTTATGTCCATGACAGTTATATTTGAGGAAAAACGATGTATATTCAAAATCAGGGGTGTCAAACTCAGTATAGTTCAGGGGCCACATTCAGCTAAGTTTAATCTGAAGTGGGCCGGACCAGTAAAATAATAAGATAATAATATATGAATAATGTCAACTCCAAACTTTCCTCTATGTTTTAGTGTGAAAAAAGCAAGACTACATTATGAAAATGTTTACATCTACAAACTATCCTTCAAAAGCATGTGAATAACATGAACAAACTGAATAAATAAGTGCAATTTTAAATTAATTTTAAATTATACTTTGTTTTTTCTTGCTGATTATTTGACTGTTGATGTTTACACCCAACTGACTCTGTAAAGCCCTTTGAGATAACCTTGTTGTGATATTGGGCTATACAAATAAAATTGAAATTGAATTAATGTAAATACATGAAAATGTTTCCATTTAAAAAGAGAAAAATTTGGAGTTGTGAGTATTTACAGGTTATTACCGTAGTATTTTACTGATCCGACCCACTTTAGATCAGATTGGTCTGAATGTGGAAACTGAACTAAAATGATTGTTAATGTCTTAGTGTAATTTTTGCATTTCACACACTCATCCAAAGGGCCAGACTAAACCCTTTGGTGGGCCAGATTTGGCCCCCGGGCTGCATGTTTGACACCTGTGTTCTAAATAAATGAATGGAGTTAAGAGATGTCATCACAGGCCGTCATGGGTTAAATATTTCTAAAACCATCAGGCCAACGTGAAGACTGACCAATAGAATCGCTTTATGACCAAATTAAAAAAAGACCAAAAATGGACTTACGAGGTTTCAACCCCGACAGCAACGAAATGCTTCTCTGTGTCTTGTACATTTTTCAAGTATTTTTTCGTTAGTTTTCTTTATGTGTTTTTTTTTTTTTTTTTTTACTTGTTACTGAAGTCATCCCATGGTACAATGAGCGATGAAAACGAAGGCTCTGATTGGCTGATAACAGCTCACATTCAAAATTGAAAGATTTTTTTTGGTAAATTCACCAGATGCACAGAACAAACAGAGAATTGAGATACTGTTTCTTTCTCACCTTGTTATTAAAATGTATGCAATTTTTTTTTTTAAAAAAGAGGTAAAAATAGAATAAGAATAAATAGTTGTATGAAGAATAAACTGTGATGGAATTCAAAGTGTACGTATGAATCTGTTTACAACAGCAGCATTAGTGCAACAGTGCATACTGACCAGAGGGGGCGCTGCCATTGGGGCCAGGGGCAGCAGTAGAAGGAGGAGGAGGAGCTGTGGAGCTGCTGGAGGCTCCAGGGCGGTCCTGGTCCTGGTTCTGGTTCTGCTCCTGGTTCAGGTTCCACATGCAGTGTCTCATCCTCTTCATCCACTTCCCCCGAGGAAACCACTGAAGGCACACTTCACGTTAAGTCACACAGAGACACACCCAGAGCCCCGCCCCCTCCTTTTCCCATCATGCCTCTCACCTGCAGCGGGTGCCAGATGGGCAGCAGAGCGTGCTCAGTGTGGATCCCTTGGGCCTGGCAAGAAGAGCACAGGTCGTAGTTTGGACACACCGAACACTTGAAACGCGTTCCCATCACGGCGCCGTTGCACCCGTCGCAGGTCACGTTAGGGTGCACGGCGGGGGGCGGGGCATGGTGAGGGGGCGGGCCGTGAGGGGGCGGGCCATGAGGAGGAGGGGGGCCAAAGGTAAAGGGAGGGAAGGCATGAAGAGGGAAGTCCCGACGGTGCTCCTTCTTCTCTGTTTAAGAAACAAAACATTATGTGAAACAAAATAAACATTTGATGGATTCACCGTAAACTGTCTCGCTTGTTTGTTTGTTTTTGTTTGTGTGTTTGTTTGTACCTTTGATGTAGAGGCGGAAGGTGGCATCCTTCACACAGGCCAGTCCCATCATTAGCTCGTCATCAGAGGAAAACGCCACCAGGTCTCCATCCTCATCTAAAAAAAAACAAAACAAAAAAAACACAGCGACATCATCATCAGCATGTTGGTCTCCATAGCAACGTGACATGTAACATCACACTAAAGAAAGTAAAAAGTAAAAACCCTGTGATTTATCAGTGCATCTGAACCTTTATTTAATTTAACTGTTGTATTTGGTGGGAAAAAAGAAATCAGCCCATGGTTATTTTGGGTCAATACTGTGATGGGTTTTGACGGTTACACGTTGTAAAACATCCACTGTCACTTAGAGTCTGAACCAGAACTGCTGTAGTTCAGAACAGTCCTGATCCTACTGGACACTGGGACCGTCTGACAGTCCTCCACCTTGTGTTTCAGGTTCTACCGGTCTGGGATTGTTCTCAGATGAGGTGAAATGTGAGGCCACTCCTTCAGAAAAGCAGCTGTTTGTCCAAGTGTTGACAGAGGAACGGTGTCCTAAATGTTCCAGAACCCTGCAGGTCCAACACACCCAAGCCCACCAGGTCCAAACAGATCTGATGAAAAACATAAACCCCCGACACCACGGACTGTTCCCACACCGTTGAGCTCTGAAGTCTATATTTTCTGTGTTTTTCTTCAGTTTTACCTGTGTAGCAGGTGTTGAAGTCTCTATTTTCTATATTTTTCTTCAGTTTTACCTCTGTAGTAGGTGTTGAAGTCTCTATTTTCTATATTGTTCTTCAGTTTTACCTCTGTAGCAGGTGTTGACGTCTATATTTTCTATATTGTTCTTAGTTTTACCTCTGTAGTAGGTGTTGAAGTCAGTATTTTCTGTATTTTTCTTCAGTTTTACTTCTGTAGTAGATGCTGAAGTCTATATTTTCTGTATTTTTTCTCCAGTTTTACCTCTGTAGCAGGTGTTGAAGTCTGTATTTTCTGTATTTTCTTTTGTTTTACCTCTGTAGTAGGTGTTGAAGTCTGAATTTTCTGTATTTTTCTTCAGTTTGACCTCTGTAGCAGGTGTTGAAGTCTATATTTTCTTTGTTTTTCTTCAATTTCACCTCTGCAGTAGGTGTTGAAGTCTATATTTTCTGTATTTTCTCCAGTTTTACCTCTGTAGTAGGTGTTGAAGTCTATATTTTCTGATTTTCTCCAGTTTTACCTCTGCAGTAGGTGTTGAAGGCTATATTTTCTGTGTTTTTCTCCAGTTTTACCTCTGTAGTAGGTGTTGAAGGCTATATTTTCTGTGTTTTTCTCCAGTTTTACCTCTGTAGCAGGTGTTGAAGGCTATATTTTCTGTGTTTTTCCCCAGTTTTACCTCTGTAGTAGGTGTTGAAGTCTATATTTTCTGTATTTTCCCCAGTTTTACCTCTGCAGTAGGTGTTGAAGGCTATATTTTCTGTATTTTCTCCAGTTTTACCTCTGTAGTAGGTGTTGAAGTCTATATTTTCTGTATTTTCCCCAGTTTTACCTCTGCAGTAGGTGTTGAAGGCTATATTTTCTGTGTTTTTCTCCAGTTTTACCTCTGCAGCAGGTGTTGAAGTCTATATTTTCTGTATTTTCCCCAGTTTTACCTCTGCAGTAGGTGTTGAAGTCTATATTTTCTGTGTTTTTCTCCAGTTTTACCTCTGCAGCAGGTGTTGAAGGCTATATTTTCTGTATTTTCCCCAGTTTTACCTCTGTAGTAGGTGTTGAAGGCTATATTTTCTGTGTTTTTCTCCAGTTTTACCTCTGCAGCAGGTGTTGAAGTCTATATTTTCTGTATTTTCTCCAGTTTTACCTCTGTAGTAGGTGTTGAAGGCTATATTTTCTGTGTTTTTCTCCAGTTTTACCTCTGTAGTAGGTGTTGAAGTCTATATTTTCTGTATTTTCCCCAGTTTTACCTCTGCAGTAGGTGTTGAAGTCTATATTTTCTGTATTTTCCCCAGTTTTACCTCTGCAGTAGGTGTTGAAGTCTATATTTTCTGTATTTTCTCCAGTTTTACCTCTGTAGTAGGTGTTGAAGGCTATATTTTCTGTATTTTCTCCAGTTTTACCTCTGTAGTAGGTGTTGAAGGCTATATTTTCTGTATTTTCTCCAGTTTTACCTCTGTAGTAGGTGCTGAAGTCTATATTTTCTGTGTTTTTCTCCAGTTTTACCTCTGTAGTAGGTGCTGAAGTCTATATTTTCTGTGTTTTTCTCCAGTTTTACCTCTGCAGTAGGTGTTGAAGGCTATATTTTCTGTGTTTTTTCTCCAGTTTTACCGCTGCAGAGGTGTTGAAGTCTATATTTTCTGTATTTTCTCCAGTTTTACCTCTGTAGTAGGTGTTGAAGGCTATATTTTCTGTGTTTTTCTCCAGTTTTACCTCTGTAGTAGGTGTTGAAAGCTATATTTTCTGTATTTTCCCCAGTTTTACCTCTGTAGTAGGTGTTGAAGTCTATATTTTCTGTATTTTCCCCAGTTTTACCTCTGCAGTAGGTGTTGAAAGCTATATTTTCTGTTTTTCTCCAGTTTTACCTCTGTAGTAGGTGTTGAAGTCTATATTTTCTGTATTTTCCCCAGTTTTACCTCTGCAGTAGGTGTTGAAAGCTATATTTTCTGTGTTTTTCTCCAGTTTTACCTCTGTAGTAGGTGTTGAAAGCTATATTTTCTGTGTTTTTCTCCAGTTTTACCTCTGTAGTAGGTGCTGAAAGCTATATTTTCTGTGTTTTTCTCCAGTTTTACCTCTGTAGTAGGTGTTGAAAGCTATATTTTCTGTGTTTTTCTCCAGTTTTACCTCTGTAGTAGGTGTTGAAAGCTATATTTTCTGTGTTTTTCTCCAGTTTTACCTCTGTAGTAGGTGCTGAAAGCTATATTTTCTGTGTTTTTCTCCAGTTTTACCTCTGCAGTAGGTGTTGAAGTCTATATTTTCTGTGTTTTTCTCCAGTTTTACCTCTGTAGTAGGTGTTGAAGGCTATATTTTCTGTGTTTTTCTCCAGTTTTACCTCTGTAGTAGGTGTTGAAGGCTCCGCTGGTCAGGTGACTGAACACGGTGGCCGTCTTCCGGCTCAGGTATTCGAAGCTACAGGTGACCTCCTGGTCCACGGTGAACCTGCGGATCTCCTTCACCGCCTCGTCCTTCCCCAGTAGGTAGGCCTTCACCGTCACAGACATGTCAGCTCCACTCGGTTTTCCACGGTTCGGCTAAAGTCCTCCCGTTCCAGGTTCGTACGGTAGTTGCTCTGTGACGCAGCCACAAATCCGTTCCTTTATGTTTACTGTTTACTTCCGCATCCAGCGTCATGACGTCGCTGCCCAAACGCGGCCTCTCATTGGCCCGTCCCAGGAAGACCTCCTTAAGGCGGAGAAATGACGAAGCACTTTCCAACGGGGAATTCCGCCGATTACTCACGTGACCTTTCGGTGTCTGTGCAAAAGTTACGTGAGAAAAATCCTGCATAGTCATCATGATCATATTATATAATAAAAAAATATGTACAGTATGGCGTTAACATGAATATACGGGAAAAAAAAGAGAAAAAAATGAACAAAATAATTAAAATATTGATCAAAGGTAAGAAAAAAAATGACCAAAAAATAAATAAAATGGACAAAATATTGACCAAAAATAATAAAAATGGCAAAAAATAATCACTAAAATGAAGAAAATTCTGCAAAATTACTGACAAAATAACCAAAAACGACACAACCAACAACAACATAACTGACAAGATGACTGAAATAACTGAAAGGGCAACCAGAATTAATGATCAAAAAGACCAAATCACTCACCAATGAACCAAAAAATGTAAACAACCTATAAAAGAACAACAAAAATAAACAAAATACCTCACCAAATAAATTACCAAATATGAGCAATATAAGCAAAAAAAAAAAAAAAAGAACAAAATATCAAAGAAATGGCTCACATAAGTAACAAAATGGCCAAAATAATCACCATAAAGTCTAAAAATGCCCAAAATAACTAAAAAAAAAAAAAAAAAAAGGTTAGTAATTCCCAAAATATTCCCTAAAATAAACATGAGCTACATAACTGACAAAATACAAAAATATTTACCAAAAAAAAGTATTAAATGGTCAAAAAATGAACAAAACACCTTGTTAAATTACCAAATACAAACAGTATAACCAAGAAAAACACCAAATAGAACAAAACAGCTGACAAAAATAACAAACAAAATGACCCTAAAAATTTAACAAAAATAATACATTTCGTAAGTAAATATGAATATAACAACAACAAAAAAAGACCAAAATTTAAAAAAAAAAAAAAAAAAAAAACAAAAACTAATGCACAGCTGAATAAAAATCTGTGTGTAAAGTGACGTCTGTATTATCACTACATAACAACACAATAACTCCTGGACATAAAGTAAACAATGTCTCATTTCAGATTATATTTTTTCCATCCATTTAATCTGAAGTCATCATGTTGTCACTTAAAACCCTTGTATAAAAGTAAAGCGTGTCGTTAAAATAGTTTGATAACATGTCAAACCACTCTTGTTGTTCAACCCTCATTGTTTTACCTGCAGGTTTTGTCTGTTATTAACACAAACAGAAAATTGACACGTTTACTGACATGTTCTCAGATCAGTGATGTGTTTCAAGTGGTGATGGACTGATAACATTAAAGGAAATAAAACCCACAAAAATATTCAAAAAAAGAAAATCCATCAGATTTGTTCTTGCACCAACTCTTATGTAACGACGTAATGAGTGTGACGGGGTTTATTCAGTAAATAAACATGTTGAGTGAGAAAATCTGTTTTAGAAAAGTTTTGATGGAATACACACCGAGGCCACAGTTTTAAAGCAGATGTTGAGCTTTATTTGACGTCCAAACAGACCCCTTCTACGCTTTAACTCTGATACTTGGGACCTGTGGCTGTTTGTTGGTGTGTTTGTGATCACATGGACGTTTTGTTTCTGCTGGATCTGAGTTCCACTGATGGGACTTTACATTCCAGGCCTGATCTGAACTCAGCCCTTCAGTGACTCATTCAGGGACTCCCCTCAGCCAATCAGCAGCTGAGTCTCGGGTGAGCTGACGACGACCTGGCCGTGAGTCAGAGTCACAAGACGAAGCAGAAAAAACAGGAGTTGACGCCCCACAACACATCACTCTGACACAAACGCAAAACCAACAAAGGAGATTAGTTTAACACGGAATGAAAACACACACCTGAACATAATCCATCTGACTGACACCCAGCAACGACAGAACAAACACAAACCCACAGTAGAAACAGTAGAGAGAGTAGACACCCACAGTAGAGACACAGAGTAGAAACCCACAGTAGAGACACAGAGTAGAAACTCACAGTAGAAACAGTCAGTAGAGACACACAGTAGAGACACACAGTAGAAACCCACAGTAGAAACAGTCAGTAGAGACACACAGTAGAGACACACAGTAGAAACCCACAGTAGAAACAGTCAGTAGAGACACACAGTAGAAACAGTAGAGAGAGTAGACACCCACAGTAGAGACACAGAGTAGAAACCCACAGTAGAGACACAGAGTAGAAACCCACAGTAGAAACAGTCAGTAGAGACACACAGTAGAGACACAGAGTAGAAACCCACAGTAGAGACACACAGTAGAAACCCACAGTAGAAACAGTCAGTAGAAATAACACAAACCTAATACTAGAAAAGCCCCCCCCTCACAATACCACCAAAGTTTCATCATTTGTTCCTTGTGCCAGCGTCAACATTTTCTGAAAATTTCATCCAAATCCGTCCATAACTTTTTGAGTTATCTTGCTAACAGCCAAACAAACCCCGGTAAAAATATCACCTCCACCGTCCTTGGCAGAGTTAATAATTATTATTATTATATTCTCATTACTATAAATGTATGGATGTAATTTCTGTCTGTATTTAATGAATATAAACATGTGTCCATGAAACATTCTGATCAATTATCAATAAAAAAAACTCAATCAGCTGGATTTGGAGGAGGTGCATCGCTGTTTAATGTTGGCATCAGAAACAACAGCACAACCACAAATAATGTCAGCACATCCAGAACAACAACAAGGGTGAAACATGCTGAGAAGGGAACTGTGATGATGTCATCAGGGGGCGGTCCTTAGACAGCAGTTATCCACTGAACATTTCTGAAGGTGAAACACCTGAAACAGGTAGAACAAAAAGAGGAATAAACACACAGACACACACTTAACAGGCGCCTGCCTGCAAGATAAGTCAAAAAGTTATGGACGGATCTAGATGAAATTTTCAGGAAATGTTGATACTGGCACAAGGAACAAATGATTACATTTTGGTGGTGATCGGGGTGGGGGTGGGTTTGTATATAAACCCCCTCCCATTCTAAATATTCTCAGTAGGATGGAAACCGTCCTCCTGAAGTATTAGACACACTGCAGGAAGGAGTGTTCTATTCACTGAAGCACTTCCACATTCAAACACAACAGGAACACCAAACAGATGTTAGTCTGGATTCTGTTAAAGCACTGCAGCTAACGAGACGTCCAGCTACGACAAACACCTGAAGTACATATATGTTTAAGTCCATATATATTTCAGTCCATATATATATTTAAGTCCATATATATTTAAGTGCATACATATTTCAGTCCATATATATTTAAGTCCATAAATATTTAAGTGCATATATATTTAAGTACATATATATCAGTACATATATATCTAAGTGCATATATATATTTAAGTGCATATATACATTTCAGTGCATATATATTTAGGTACATATATATTTCAGTACATATATTTAAGTGCATATATATTTAGGAAGATATATATATTTAAGTACATATATTTTTCAGTGTATATATTTTTCAGTACATATATATTGAAGTGCATATATATATTTTTCAGTACATATATATATTTAAGTGCATATATATTTACGTGCATACACTATCGGTCAAAAGTTTTAGAACACCCCAGTTTTTCCAGAATGTCATTGAAAATGATGCAGTTTAATGTCTCAGTGTACTCTGAAATTAAAGCATAGAACAAATAAATAATTGAAGTTAAAAAAGAAATCATGGAATCAATTTAGAAACCAAAATGTATTCTAAACTTTTGACCATCAAAGTAGCCACCTTTGGCAGATAGAACAGTTGAACACATTCGTGGCATTCTTTCTACGATGGAAGTCACATGTTCTACAGACAGTTCTTCCCAACTATGTTGCAGAAGTTCCCATAAATGTGGAGCACTTGTAGGTTGCTTTGTTTCTCTCCTCTGTCCAGTTCATCCCAAACCAGCTCCATGGGGTTTTAGTCTGGAGACTGTGCTGGCCATTCCATGTTTTCAAGCGGACCATCTCATTTCAGATTCAGAAAACTTTCTTTATCCCATACGGGCAAGTCATTTGCAGGTTACCACAGACATCAGCCCACATCCAAAGTGCAATGTGACAAACATAAATAAACCAGTGCACAAATACAGGATTATTGAAAGCAACTACAAATAAATGCATTTAAATAATCAACAATAAATAATCAATAAATACCAATGCAGACTAAAAGACCCTATTGGTTCTGCTAATATTAAAAAAAAAAAAAAAAACAACAACAAAAAAATCATATAAAATGACTAAAATGGCTTCTGTTTTTTCTTCAGGTAGTTCTGGCAGAGCTCAGACTTTCGTTTTGGGTCATTCTCTTGCTGTAGGATGAACCCCTGACCAGAGGGTAGTGCATGGCACAGCCACAGAATGCTGTGGAAGCTGTTTGGGTTCAGGGGGCCTTTCACTCTGGACGAGTCACCGACCCTGGATCCAGCAAAACAGCCCCAGACCATCACACTTCCTCCTCTATGTTTGACAGTTGGTGTCACACACTGAGGAACCATCCTTTCACCTACTGGACAGTGTACATACGACCTGCGGGATGAACCCAAGAGTTCAAATTTGGATTCATCAGTCCAGAACACCTTCCTCCAGTCTTCAGTAGTTCCACTGGTGCTGTTTCATGGTCCAGACAAGCCTCTGTTTCTGATGCTGAAGTCTCAGCAATGGCTTTAGCTGCAACTGGACCCATCAAACCTGCAACTGGAAGTCTGCTGTTCCCAGTGTAAACTCATCTGTTCAGTCCAGTGTTCCCAGTGTAAACTCATCTGTTCAGTCTGTTCAGTGTAAACTCATCTGTTCACTCTGTTCAGTGTAAACTCATCTGTTCACTCTGTTCAGTGTAAACTCATCTGTTCACTCTGTTCAGTGTAAACTCATCTGTTCAGTGTGTTCAGTGTAAACTCTTCCTCTCTTCCTCCTCCTCTCTCTTCTCTCTTCTTTCAGCTGTTGTCCTGTCAGTCTCCTCTCCTCCTCCTCTATGACCTCCTCTCTTCCTCCTCCTCTCTCTTCTCTCTTCTTTCAGCTGTTGTCCTGTCAGTCTCCTCTCCTCCTCCTCTATGACCTCCTCTCTTCCTCCTCTCTCTTCTCTCTTCTTTCAGCTGTTGTCCTGTCAGTCTCCTCTCCTCCTCCTCTATGACCTCCTCTCTTCCTCCTCCTCTCTCTTCTCTCTTCTTTCAGCTGTTGTCCTGTCAGTCTCCTCTCCTCCTCCTCTATGACCTCCTCTCTTCCTCCTCCTCTGTCTTCTCTCTTCTTTCAGCTGTTGTCCGGTCAGTCTCCTCTCCTCCTCCTCTATGACCTCCTCTCTTCCTCCTCCTCTCTCTTCTCTCTTCTTTCAGCTGTTGTCCTGTCAGTCTCCTCTCCTCCTCCTCTATGACCTCCTCTCTTCCTCCTCCTCTGTCTTCTCTCTTCTTTCAGCTGTTGTCCTGTCAGTCTCCTCTCCTCCTCCTCTATGACCTCCTCTCTTCCTCCTCCTCTGTCTTCTCTCTTCTTTCAGCTGTTGTCCGGTCAGTCTCCTCTCCTCCTCCTCTATGACCTCCTCTCTTCCTCCTCCTCTCTCTTCTCTCTTCTTTCAGCTGTTGTCCTGTCAGTCTCCTGTCCTCCTCCTCTATGACCTCCTCTCTTCCTCCTCCTCTCTCTTCTCTCTTCTTTCAGCTGTTGTCCTGTCAGTCTCCTCTCCTCCTCCTCTATGACCTCCTCTCTTCCTCCTCCTCTCTCTTCTCTCAGCTGTTGTCCTGTCAGTCTCCTGTCCTCCTCCTCTATGACCTCCTCTCTTCCTCCTCCTCTCTCTTCTCTCTTCTTTCAGCTGTTGTCCTGTCAGTCTCCTCTCCTCCTCCTCTATGACCTCCTCTCTTCCTCCTCCTCTCTCTTCTCTCTTCTTTCAGCTGTTGTCCTGTCAGTCTCCTCTCCTCCTCCTCTATGACCTCCTCTCTTCCTCCTCCTCTCTCTCTCTTCTTTCAGCTGTTGTCCTGTCAGTCTCCTCTCCTCCTCCTCTATGACCTCCTCTCTTCCTCCTCCTCTGTCTTCTCTCTTCTTTCAGCTGTTGTCCTGTCAGTCTCCTCTCCTCCTCCTCTATGACCTCCTCTCTTCCTCCTCCTCTCTCTTCTCTCTTCTTTCAGCTGTTGTCCTGTCAGTCTCCTCTCCTCCTCCTGTATGACCTCCTCTCTTCCTCCTCCTCTCTCTTCTCTCTTCTTTCAGCTGTTGTCCTGTCAGTCTCCTCTCCTCCTCCTCTATGACCTCCTCTCTTCCTCCTCCTCTCTCTTCTCTCTTCTTTCAGCTGTTGTCCTGTCAGTCTCCTCTCCTCCTCCTCTATGACCTCCTCTCTTCCTCCTCCTCTCTCCTCTCTCTTCTCTCAGCTGTTGTCCTGTCAGTCTCCTCTCCTCCTCCTCTATGACCTCCTCTCTTCCTCCTCCTCTCTCTTCTCTCTTCTTTCAGCTGTTGTCCTGTCAGTCTCCTCTCCTCCTCCTCTATGACCTCCTCTCTTCCTCCTCCTCTCTCTCCTCTCTTCTTTCAGCTGTTGTCCTGTCAGTCTCCTCTCCTCCTCCTCTATGACCTCCTCTCTTCCTCCTCCTCTCTCTTCTCTCTTCTTTCAGCTGTTGTCCTGTCAGTCTCCTCTCACTCCAGCTGTTTTCTGTCCTAAACTCTTCTTCTTCTTCTGTTGTGTCTGTGCTTCTTCCAGACCTCTTCTGTCTGCATTTCCAGTCCAGTTTCAGTGCCTTTGGATGCTGAAGGAAACTGGACTTCCTGACACCTGGACTTTCTTGGACATTTCTCTGGAGGACACACCTCCATTTTTCCCTCTTCTGATGCTCTGTCTCTCTTCTCTGGTTCATTCCTTTTCCTCTTTTCCATTTTTACAGTACCACACTCCTTTCTTCAGTCCAGTCCTGTTCCAGTACTGCTCCATGGGTCTGGTACCACAGTGTGTTCCACACTCCTGTTCTGCAGACACAGGGGGTGGAAGGAATTCACAAATGTTGGGACACCTGCAGGAATTGAACCACCAACTTTCCAGACTTGATCAACCTCCATTGCTGCAGAACTGCTTTCAGTTGTTCACCCATTTCTTGTTCGCTGAAAAAGGCCTTTTTCTATCATTCTGAAATGTACATTATTTTTCAGTTTTCTTGAACCTTACCTTTTTTTTTTTTTTTTTTTTTTCTCCTCTGGCAGTTCACCGCTTACCTTTGTACCATTTACAGCTGTTCATTGGACTGGAACTGCTGGAATTTCAATACAAAACTGGAAAAATTGGAGTGTTCTAAAACTTTTGACTGGTAGTGTGTATATTTAACCCTTTCATGCATAGTGGTCACTACAGTGGACTGCTATTATACATCTGTTCTCTAATATATTCATGGGTTTTGTTGTTTTAGTTCCATATCAGTCAACACAGTGGACGCTTATGCACCATCTCATACACTGACATTCATACCAGTACTGTAACTTTGCTTTACCTGATAAACCTGATCTGTAGTGACATGTTTGAGTGTAAATCAATTGCTAAAAAAATTGGGAATATGAGAAAACATCAGATTAGCTGCATTAAAAATATTTTGATTTTATAGTTTTCATACAGTATATCACTTTCTGATATTGCATTCCTTCCTTCAAAAATTAAACACATGGTGTCCAACGGAGTGGACATTTTTGGAACTCCACAAAAAATTATGAAGGTAGATTTGTTTCTTTATTGCTTTAACCAAAAAAAAATTCATAAAAAAAAAAAAAAATCAATAAAAAAAAAAAAAAAAATCACTTCAATCAAAGAAAAACGTGTTCAAAGGCAATTTTTTTGGGTCGTTTTTTTTTTTTTTTTTTTTTTTTTTCCATTCAAGCACTTTTTTATTGAAATTTTTTTTAGTTAAAGCAATAAAGAAACAAATCTACATTCATAAAAAAACAGGTTTATTAAAAATATTCAATTGCATTGTTTTTTCATGCCTAAAGAGGAATAAAAACACTCAAGAAAAAAATCTCAACTAAGGTTCTCATAATTCATGCATGAAAGGGTTAAGTACATAAATATTTCCATACATATATATTTAAGTGCATATATATTAAAGTACATATTTATTCAGTGCATATATATTCCCTTCTGTCTTGAGTCTGTTCATGCAAAATGAAACGCGATTAATACAGATTAAAAATAAATTATATTTAATTGTGATTAATGTAAATTAATCCACAGCTACGCTGTGATTAATCTGATTAAACATTTGCTCTAATAGTTTTACAAAAATACTGTGAAGGACAATTCAGGTCTGCTGTTGTCCTCTAGTGGTTGAACAGGAAAACCACATTCAATCATATAATGAAACAGAGTAAAGTCAGCTCTGCCCCCCCCCCCCAGTAAAATGGGTCTGGACTGAATCAGTGACAAAAACCTGTGGGTTTGAATGAACTGGGATCAGTTCCATCTTTACCTCTGACGTAGACGGAGAAGGTGCCTTCCCACTGACATCCACGTCCCATCTGCCACTCCTCCTCTGTCATGAACATCACCAGGTCTCCATCTTCATCTGAAAACACCAAAATCATCATCATTATTAAATTGTGACAGTTTCTCCTATTGTTATGTACAGATGTGTTTTTCCAGTTGATCTTTACCTTTGTAGAACAGGCTGATTTCATCAGCAGGCAGGTAGAACAGACCCTGTACTGTTTTATGCACGAATTCAAAAGTATTGCTAAACGGGGCTATCTGGATTTTGCGGATTACTTTCACCTTCTGCTCTTCCCCCAGCAGGTGGAACTTCATGATCAGAGGCATCCCACTGATGTGTCTGGGTCCCGTCTAGTCTGGTCTGGTCTGGTCTGGATAATGCTAGAGTGAGTTCAGGTTCAGTTTTGAGGAACTGAAAGTAAAACTTAACCCGTTAAGGACTACCATTACAAACAGGACACATACATGACTCTGTTTTAATTTTTTCTTTTTTTAATTTTTTTGTTTGGAATAATAAAAGTATCTTTTTTGCCAATTCTTTTGGACTTTTTTTTCAGGAAGAACTGAACTTTCTAGATCTGTCCATTAATTCTCATCATTATATGTACTGTTTAAAAGTGTGTGTTATATGAAAACATAAAAACGGACTGGAGGTTTGTTTTTAAATCAGATCTATTATAAAAAAAAAAAAACAAATGTAAATGTGTATAAAGAAACTTTATGAGATTCTAGAAATAATCTCTCAACAGTAGAACTTCACTGAACAATTTGAACTCCTCTGACAGAGCTCCTGCAAGACTGAAAAAAACAGCCCAAAATAAAACAGAATAAGCACAACTAGACAGAAATAACCACTAGAAAAACAGAATAATAGAGAATGGCAAAGGCATTATCTGGTTTATTAACATATTTACCTTAAAGGCGAGACAGTCCAGCACGAGGAGGACGACAACGGAGGAAGAGGATGAGTGGCATCACCTTTTACTGTCATGACGTAGGGGTGGGGTGTGGATGAATGGACAGAGTACAAAACTGGACCTGTGTGAAGTTGGCCCCCACCCAACGAAATTCTCTGGATAAATATTCTCATTCGTTTGTGCTTCGTTAGTGCTGGTTTGTGCAATTAAAAGTGTCGTTTGTGCTATTATGGTTTTATAGATATTACAAGATTTATTTTCAGCCGATGACATCACACAGCCCCCCCCCCACACACACACACTTCCTCTAAACTGAGTAGAAATGTTTGCATTTGTTTGTGCTAGTTAGTGCTGTTTAAAGTTTTGTTTGTGCTGTTATGGTTTTATAAATATTACATTTATTTTCAGCCGATGATGTTATGCAACCCCCCCCCCCCCCCCCCCCCCCCGGCTACAAATTCACCTGAAATGGTCTTTAATGTATTTTTCCAGGAGCTCCATTTGCAGTGGGTTCCACATTGTTCTTCCTCTGTTCATCACAGCTGTCTCGGTGGTCTGACCTGATCAGAACTTGTTGATGCCTCGTCCTTGTTTACCTGCTAACGTTGTCCTGTCAACTATGTTTGAAATTTCAATAAAAAAGCAACGCAAAGTAAGTGTTTTGTTCAGTAGTTTTGTTACTGATTTATGTAGATGCAGCATCATGAGACTCACAATTGTCCCACTAGTGGGGGGTGGACAGGTTTGAACCTGAGGTACACCTGTGGAAAAAATTTAATGCTGCAGGAATTTCACATCTAATGTTGCATGTTTTTACAAGTTTGAGCTCTGGTTCAGGGTGACATCCCAAGAGCTTGACTGGTCGACTGGAGGAGGAGTGAAAAACACACCCAAACAGACAGAACCAGGAGGAAAAAAGACGAGTGTGGACCACAACAGAACCTGTAGAATCTGTTTGGGCTTCATGTGTCTTTAATGCATTTGAATGAACAGAAACACGGACCAAACCATTTTTGTAGTTAACTTGGAGGGGGACGGGGTTAATGCTAACAGCTCAAACAAAACTTTAAACTAACAAAGCACAAACAAACACAACCATTTCCGCTCAATTTAGAGGAAGTGTGTGTGTGTGGGGGTGTGTGTGACGTCATCGGCCGGAAAATAAATCTTGTAATATCTATAAAACCATAAAAATCATCTTAGTTATCTAACATCACAGACAAATAAACCTGATTTACTGATTAATGGCATTAATATTTTTAGTTCGAGCTTCGACTTATACGCAATGCATTGAATGAAAAGAAGAAAATTCCCCCAGAGGTAAAGCAGTATGGAATTCAACTGTTTCTAAAGTTGAGTGGTCAAAAGCATGGGCATTACCGTATAAATACTGTATTACAAACAAAATTAGAAATTTACATCTCAAAATTTTACATAACATATATCCCTCCAACGCTATTTTGTGTCGATTTTATGATATGGAACAAATATGCAACTTTTGTCAATCTGAATCTGAAACTACTCTACACTTATTCTTTTGGTGTGAACATTCTTCTAATTTTTGGTCCAAAATAGAAAACTACATCATTTCTAAAAGTAACAATAAAATAAATATAACATCCCAAAATGTAATTACTTATTTTAAACATGATACTGACAATCTAGAATTTATTGTAAATTTGTTCATATTATTTGGAAAATTTCATATACATAAAAACAAATATACTAAAACACTCCCAAATTTTCCTATTAGAATTTGGAAATTATATTAAATCTTTAGAACTCATTTATAATAATAATAATAATAATAATAATAATAATAATAATAATAATAATAATAATAAAAGCACTAACACCTTGGTCATTTATAAACATTTTTTTAATACTAACTGAACTCTCTGTTGCATTTATTTATTTATTTATTTATATTTGTCAGAATTATTATTTTTTATTTATTTACTTCTTTTTTTTTACGATTATTTACATATTATGCTTTATATTTTTAAATCTATGCATTATTTTCTTAAACTTATATGTTCAAATGCATTTTCCCCTTTGACATCTTGTTGTTTGTTTAAAATGTTGTACTGTATACGCTAATGTTAATAAAGTTGAAAAAAAAAAAAAAAAATCTATAAAACCATAATAGCACAAACAACAATTTTAACGGTACAAGCCAGCACAAACGAAGCACAAACGAATGAAAATATTTATCCAGAGACTTTTGTTGGGTGGGGGGCCAACTTCACGCAGGTCAAAAACCGGCACTGATAGAAAGATAGAAAGTCAAATCAATGGTGTTGAACTGGTTTTTCAGGTTCCACAGTCAGACCAATCTGAACTGAACTGGGCTGAACCGATAAAATAATGACAGTGAAAAAAGTCCAATGACATTATGAAAGTGTTCAAATCTACAAAGTTTCCTTCAAAATCTGAATAACATGAACAATCTGAAATGTCTGGGGGAAAAAAAGTGTAATTTTAACAATATTCTGCCTCAGTTTTTCATTTACACATGTTCATTATAACTTATATTACAATTACAAAAACATTTAATAGCAGGTAGAATGTTAATAGAAAATGACACTTATTTCTCGGCAGACATTTCAGATTGTTCATATTTGTTCAGATTATTCACTTTCTTTGTAAAAGGATAGTTTGTAAATGTAAATATTTTCATGTAATTTTTTTCCTTCTCTACACTTAAAATTATACTAATTGCAGTTTTCATCATTTGTCAGTTATTCTGATACTATTTTCCTGCTCTGACCCACGTTAGATTGAATTGGTCTGGTTGTAGAACCTGAATTCAAACTCTTTTGACTCCAGTGGTTGTTAACGTCTACACCAGGGCTGTCAAACTCATTTTAGTTCACTTCCACATTCACCCCAGTTTGATTTCCACTGGGACCAGTAAAATAATAACAGTGAAAAAAAGTACAATTACATAATGATAATGTTTACATCTACAACATTTCCTTAAAAATCTGAATAACATGAACAACTTGAAATGTCTTAAGAAAAACAAATGCAGTTTTAACAATATTCTGCCTCAGTTTATCATTTACACATGTGCATTACAACTGACATTACAAATACACAAAACATTTAATAACAGGCATAATGATAAAATTGCATTTACTTTTCTCAAGACATTTCACCTTGTTCATATTTGTTCAGGTTATTCACATTTTTTGTAAAAGGATAGTTTGTTAATATAAACATTTTCATGTAATTTAATATTTTTTTTACATTAAAACAAAGATAAAATCTCCAGTTGTCATTATTTATAGATTATACTATTTTACTGGTCTGACCCAACTGAGACCATATTGGTCTGTATGTGTCTGTATGTGGAACCTGAAATAAAATCATGTTGACACCATTGATTAATACCTTCAGTGTAATCTTTGCATTTCACAGATTCATTCCACGGGCCAGATTTGGCCCCAGGGTCACATGTTTGACACCTGTGGTCTACAGTCATTTGCATTTCATATTCATCCCATGGGCTGGTTTTAGCCCACAGGTGCACGTTTGACACCTGTGATCGAAAATTGAATAATAATAAGCTATAAATGACGACTCCAAATGTTCTTTTTGGTTTAATGTGAACGTAATATTACATTACATCTATAAATAATGACAACTCAACATTTTTCTCTTTATTTTACTGCAAACAAACCCATTAAATTATAAAAATATTTACATTAACAAACTATCCTTTATAACAATAAAAATGTGATTAACCTGAAATGTTTGCACTAAAACAGAGAAAAGTTTGTAGTTGTGATGATTTATAGATTATTACGTTATTTTCCTGGTTCTGATCCAACGCAGATCCAACTGAACTGATGTGACTTTGACCCGGTTCTAGATCCTTCTGGGCTCATGTTCCAGCTTCTTATATTTTATTATTTCCAGTCATTTTTTCTCTGTTCACTTTCTGTCTAGTTGTAAACACAGCCTCTTCAACATGAACACTTTCAGGTTTTCAGCATCTTTGAATCGTGACAAAACAAAACCTTCCATATTTTCTTCTGTTTCACAAACCAAACAAACCCAACAGGTCGTGACCTCCATCTATTTACTGAAACTCCATCCATTCACTGTGAATTCTGCCCGTTTTATTTATGGAACAAAACATTAAATCAAAGTTAATCCAGGTTTTGTTCATGTTTCAGGAACCTGGACCAGACCTCATCCTGGTTTGGAGGAGTCCTGTGCAGGTGGTCTTTACAGGTCTCCATCTGATCCTGGATCAGCGAGGCACCACCAAAGATGAAACAGAAAACAAGGACAGAAATTTTAGTCACCTGTGGAATGGACAGGACTGAAAAAATACCATCCAACCATTTTAACCGACCCACTGAAATGACTGAAAGGTGATGAAAGTTTGTGAAGATTCAGGAGCAGGAGACAGAGAGTACTTAGAAACATGTATTAAGTTTCACTTTCACTTATGTGGTCTGTGCCGCACCACCCCGTACATAAACCCCCTCCCATTCTAAATATTCTCAGTAGGATGGAAACTGTCCTCCTGAAGTATTAGACACATTCTGCAGGAAGGAGTGTTCTATTCACTGAAGCACTTCCACAGTCAAACACCACAGGAACACCAAACAGACGTTAGTCTGGACTCTGTGAGTAATCTAATTCAACATTTGCTCTAATAGTTTTACAAAAATACTGTGCAGGACAGTTCAGGTCTGCTGTTGTCCTCTAGTGGTTGAACAGGAAAACCACATTCAATCATATAATGGAACAGAGTAAAGTCAGCTCTGGCATTCTGATTGATTATTATTGGACCCACTGAACGGCTCATCATAGACACCATCACATCAGTTACCTCTCCCCCCCCCCCCAGTGAAATGGGTCTGGACTGAATCAGTGACTAAAACCTGTGGGTTTGAATGAACGGGGATGAGTTCCATCTTTACCTCTGACGTAGACGGAGAAGGTGTCTGCCTTGTGATACCTCAGTCCGATCCGCATCTCCTCATCTGACGTGAACATCACCAGGTCTCCATCTTCATCTGAAAACACCATCATCATCATCATTATTAAATTGTGACAGTTTCTCCTATTGTTATGTACAGATGTGTTTTTCCAGTTTATATTTACCTTTGTAGAACAGGCTGATTTTATCGGCAGGCAGGTTGAACAGATCCTGTACTCTTTCAAGCAGAAATTCAAAGGGTTTTTCACTATATATGTCTAACTCGATTTTGCGGATTACTTTCACCTTCTGGTCTTCCCCCAGCAGGTGGAACTTCACAATCAGAGACTTCCCACTGATGAGTTTGAGTCCCATCTGGTCTGGTCTGATGTGGTCTGATGGGATGTACATATATATATATATATATATATATATATATATATATATATATATATATATATATATATATATATATATATACACACATACATACATACATATACATATATATATATATACACACACTGTACTTTCCAGACTATGAGCCGCACTCACCCCATCTCCAACATCTCACCATCAATTTCATTGATGCCAAGCTAAAGTGAAGCAGCTCTATTTCCTTCTTCGTCAGCCGGATCGATCGTTAGCCGAGAAAACATAAATTAGCTGCATAATTTTAAAGCCGCGGGTTCACAGTGTGTGGAAAAAAGTAGCGGCTTATAGAGATCAGAAAGTACAGTATACAGTCGTCCTCAAAATGATTCATACCCCTGCCATTTTTTGTAACTTTTTGTTTTTGTAATGAAATGAATGAGTTTTGTCAAGTTTGTTTGTGACTTATATGTGATACACAAGTGAGGAAATAAGAACAAATGATACTTGGAGAAATACTTTATTTCAGGAGTATTTTATTAGAGGATTTCTAAAAAACACCATGTTCAAAATTATTCATACCCTAGGTTTATTAAGTCCAAAGTCTTTTCTTAATAGTCAGTAGAATAGCCTTTGTTCTTGATAATGGTTCCTGTAAGTGTCCACAGGTTCTCTTCTGTCTCCTGTGGGGTTTTGGTCCACTCTTCCTGGACCAAAGCCTCCAGCTGGGTCCGGTTGGATGGTCTCCTACCCATCACTCTGGTCTTTAGCTCCCTCCACAGATCCTCTAAATGATTTAGGTTAGGACTTTGACTGGGTCATGTCCTTGAACCACTGCTGCACTACCTTGGTGGTATGCTTGGGGTCAGTGTCCTGCTGGGACGTCCAATCAGGACCAGTCTAGAGTTTCTCAGCACTTTCACGCTGTCATCCAGGACGTTGATATAATTATGTTAAATTCATGATGCCTTGTAACTTCATGAGGTTTCCAGTACCACTAGCAGAGAAGCATCCTAGCATTATAGGTTATAACCATAGCATTATGTTGCCACCAAAATAACCGAGGTATGAAGGTATCACAGACAACCATCCAGCCAGTATTGCACAAAGGAGTTCTCCATGGATGCAGACACAGGAAGATGGCATGACTCAGGATGAAACATCAGGAGGCTCATCTGGCATTTCCTAGAGCTCTTCTTAACCAAGATCCAAGCTTTTGGTCATCAATCCAGTGATTTGATGAAACAAAGATGGAGTTGTTTGGCCACATGGATGTTGACTGCATCTGAAGGAAGCAAGGAGAAGAACGCAAGCTGAACACAGCCCCAACCATCAAGCATGGTGGTGGCAACATAATGCTATGGGGCTGCTTTTCTGCTAGTGGCACCGAGAACCTCATCAAAATACAGGGCATCATGAAAAAGGAGGATTATATCAACATCCTGGATGACAATGTGGAAGTGTCTGCTGAGAAACTCTAGACTGGTCCTGACTGGACGTCCCAGCAGGACACTGACCCCAAGCATACCACCAAGGTAGTGCAGTAGTGGTTCAAGGACATGACCCAGTCAAAGCTCTGACCTAAATCATATAGAGAATCTGTGGAGGGAGCTAAAGACCAGAGTGATGGGTAGGAGACCATCCAACCGGACCCAGCTGGAGGCTTTGGTCCTGGAAGAGTGGACCAAAGTCCCACAGGAGACAGAAGAGAACCTGTGGACACTTACAGGAACCATTATCAAGAACAAAGGCTACTCTATTGACTATTAAGAAAAGACTTTGGACTTAATAAACCTAGGGTATGAATAATTTTGAACATGGCATTTTTTAGAAATCCTCTAATAAAATACTCCTGAAATAAAGTATTTCTCCAAGTATCATTTGTTCTTATTTCCTCACTTGTGTATCACATATAAGTCACAAACAAACTTGACAAAACTCATCCATTTCATCACAAAAACAAAAAGTTACAAAAAATGGCAGGGGTATGAATAATTTTGAGGACGACTGTATATACTTAAGTCCATATACATATTTAAGTGCAGACATATTAAAGTCCTTAGATATTTAAGTGCATATATAAATACATACATACATACATACATTAATGTGCATATATATTTAAGTGCATATATATATATATATATATATATATATATATATATATATATATACACATATATACATACATACATACATATATATATATATATATATATATATATATATATATATATTTATTTATTTATTTATTTATTTATTTATATTTAAGTCCCCCCAGTGAAATGGGTCTGGACTGAATCAGTGACTAAAACCTGTGGGTTTGAATGAACGGGGATTAGTTCCATCTTTACCTTTAATGTAGACAGAGAAGGTGTCTGCCTTCCTATTCCTCTGTCCAATCCGCATCTCCTCATCTGACACGAACATCACCAGGTCTCCATCGTCATCTGAAAACACCATCATCATCATCATCATCATTATTAAATTGTGACAGTTTCTCCTATTGTTATGTACAGATGTGTTTTTCCAGTTCATATTTACCTTTGTAGAACAGGCTGATTTTATCAGCAGGCAGGTTGAACAGATCCTGTACTCTTTCAAGCAAAATTTCAAAGGTATTTTCAACATATATGTCTAACTCGATTTTGCGGATTACTTTCACCTTCTGGTCTTCCCCCAGCAGGTGGAACTTCACAGTCAGAGGCATCTCACTGATGAGCCCGGGTCCCGTCTGTTCTGGTCTGATGTGGTCTGTTCTGGTCTGATGTGGTCTGTTCTGGTCTGAATAATGCTAGAGTGAGTTCAGATTCAGTTTTGAGGAACTGAAAGTAAAACTTAAGGACTAAACTAAACTTAAGGACTACCATTATAAACAGGACACTGAACAGGAAGAACTGAACTTTCTAGATCTGTCCATTCATTCTTATCATTATATGTACTGTTTAAAAGTGTGTGTTACATGAAAACATAAAAACGGACATGAAGTTTGTTTTTAAATCAGATCTATTATAAAAACAAATATAAATGTGTATAAAGAAACTTTATGAGATTCTAGAAATAACCTCTGAACAGTAGAACTTCACTGAACAACTTGGACTCCTCTGACAGAGCTCCTGCAAGACTGAAAAAAACAGCCCAAAATAAAACAGAACTAGAAGCACTCGGAGAGCGCAAACCTCCGCCAAGGCTGATCAGTGGACCCCCCCGTGGGCCCCCCCCACCCCTGATCACCCCCAAAAGTTAATCATTTCTTCCTTATCCCATGTCCAACAAACCCTGAAAATTTAATCAAAATCTGTCCATAACTTTTTGAGTTATGTTGCATACTAACGGACAGACAAACAGACAGACAAACAAACCCTGGCAAAAACATAACCTCCTTGGCGGAGGTAATAAGCGCAACTAGACAGAACTAGACAATTTCCACACGCGGAAATCGTGAGAGGGGCTCGGGGGTCGGGGGTGGTGGTGGGTGGGGCATGCCAGTTAGAGTCCATGTTCAGGCTGAAGTAGCATGTAGCTGAACAATGACACTGAGAAATTTTTGAGAGACACAGCTGACATGACAGGAGACTGTATTCATTAGATACTGTCATGTGTGACCTGATTGGCTGATGCTGATCACCTGACACCTGAGCTTCAACTGTCTGTGTTCTATACTCTGTGTGTGTGTGTGTGTGTGTGTGTGTGTGTGTGTGTGTGTGTGTGTGTGTGTGTGTGTGAGAGAGAGAGAGAGAGAACTGATTGAAACTGATTCTGTCAGTAATAAGAGGAGAAGGAGAAGTAGTAGAAGTAACAGTAATAGTAATATTTGTAGTAGTAGTAATAGTAGTAGTGGTATTTTTAATAGTAGAAGTACACACACACAGAATGAAACTGACACAGAGCAGCAGGAATAGGCTGAGACTGGAGCAGAACAGGTCCCTAAAAACTGCTAATTACAGGAAAACCGTAAAAGATAGGAGAAAACCGAAATGACCGTGAGAGTCAGAGAGACCTGGGGAACACAATGATATAGGATTTTTTTCCAGTTCTGTGAAAAATGACCGTGTTAGGGCAGTTTTAAAACAGTCAACTGACCAAGACAACAAAAAAATCTGGTACAATGGAGAGATAATGGAGGAAAGAAGGTATGAGCCTCCAAACTAGTGCCTGCTATTTCACTTTAAAAAGAGCTAGGTCTTCAAACATGGGTTCATATGAAGCCCAGGAACCATGGCTATGTTTTTGGAAAAGATCATTCACCTGCGATGTGTCGTTTGGCCGGGAGGGCGATTTATTCAGAGGATTTTCAGTTGAATTTTCTCTGTTCTTCCACTCTAGTGTGATGACATCACACACTCTAACTCAGGAAATTTTGAGAATTTTCACTCAACCCAGGGGTTTTTGAAGACTCACCTATTGAAAACCGTAAACACCATCCTCATACCAAGTACATTCGTGCGGAGAGGACAAAAATGCCTGCGTTTTAAAGTTTAAATGAAGTCTGTAGGTGAAAGTATGGTGAAGTAGTAGTGTCTGGAAAAAAGTGGAGTTTTCTGGCTGATTTTTGCCTCTCCCCATTCATTTCTATGGGACTTTTTTCGCATGTTTTTTGCGAATAACTCTGCGAAAAATTCATGAATCTCTGCGAAAATAACATAGCACAGGAGTCCTGATGAAACCGCACGTTGTGATGTATAATTTGCAGGGGTCTTTCCAATGGTTTGGGCCCTATTAATCGCCGAAAATGTGTCCGGAAGATGAAGATGATGATGAAAAATAATAATAAACGAGCGGAAGAACAATAGGTGCTCGTGGCGAATTGCAATGGGGGAGAGGTGCTCGTGTCGATGCCCGAGCCCCTAAATAACCACTAGAAAAACAGAATAATAGAGAATGGCAAAGACATTAACTGGTTTATTAACATATTTACCTTAAAGGTGAGACGGTCCGTGCATGAGGAGGACGACAACAGAGGAAGAGCAGACCCCGGACCAGCTTCTAATCAAACTAAAGAAGTTAAAGGTGGACAACAGGGACCAGAAGACTACATGGACGCAGCGGACGGCCTGAAAGAACCCCACCTTTGGACCCGCTGGACGGGGTTAAGGGAGCAGTGAATCCGACTTCCGGTGCCCTGACCTGGGACACAGCAGACACGGACTGGAGGCTGTGGTTCAAACAGCGGCAAAGGACACTGGAAGTTTGGATTCTCAAATGCATGGTTGATGGTTCACAAAAAGTCGACTTCGGAGATTAAAGTGAGCTACAAACGTTACGGATGTTAAATCGCTATCTGCTGGTATGCTAACAACAAGCTAACAACATTTCTGTGTTGTCTCCGAAACGCTGTTTCCTCAGTGGGTTTATTAAAGGTAGAACTGAACCGAGTAGTGTTCCAGTGGACAGGGTTCTGGTTCTAACTGTAGTGAACTGAACTGTGTTCCAGTGGACAGGGTTCTGGTTCTAACTGTAGTGAACTGAACTGTGTTCCGGTGGACAGGGTTCTGGTTCTAACTGTAGTGAACTGAACTGTGTTCCAGTGGACAGGGTTCTGGTTCTAACTGTAGTGAACTGAACTGTGTTCCAGTGGACAGGGTTCTGGTTCTAACTGTAGTGAACTGAACTGTGTTCCAGTGGACAGGGTTCTGGTTCTAACTGTAGTGAACTGAACTGTGTTCCAGTGGACAGGGTTCTGGTTCTAACTGTAGTGAACTGAACTGTGTTCCAGTGGACAGGGTTCTTGTCCACATTATGGAGAACAGGTCCAATTAAAACACGGTTTCTTTGTTTTGTTCTTTTCAGTTCTCCATGGACGAGGAGGCAGATTCTCTTTGAGCCTTTTTTTCCTTCAGTGCGAATAAACCCGTTTAAATGCATAAAGTTCATTTTGTCCATATTTTCTTATGCTTCACATTAATTTATATATATATATATATATATATATATATATATATATATATATATATATATATATACACACACACACACACACACACACACACACACAGGGTGGGGAAGCAAAACGTACAATGAACATTTAGTTGTTTTTTCTCAGCAGACACTACGTCAGTTGTTTTGAACCCAAACATATACTGATGTCATAATCATACCTAACACTATTATCCATACCCTTTCAGAAACTTTTGCCCATATGAGTAATCAGGAAAGCAAACATCAAAGAATGTGTGATTTGCTGAATGCACTCGTCACACCAAAGGAGATTTCAAAAATAGTTGGAGTGTCCATAAAGACTGTTTATAATGGAAAGAAGAGAATGACTATGAGCAAAACTATTACCAGAAAGTCTGGAAGATACTATTAAAGAAGAATGGGAGAAGTTGTCACCCCAATATTTGAGGAACACTTGCGCAAGTTTCAGGAAGCGTGTGAAGGCAGTTATTGAGAAAGAAGGAGGACACATAGAATAAAAACATTTTCTATTATGGACATTTTCTTGTAGCAAATAAATTCTCGTGACTTTCAATAAACTAACTGGTCATACACTGTCTTTCAATCCCTGCCTCAAAATATAAATTTTGCTTCCCCACCCTGTGTGTGTGTGTGTATATATATATATATATATATATATATATATATATATATATATATATATATAAAACAACTTTATTTACAACTGAGTATACAGTTCAAATTTTTAAACAAACATCAAGATGTCAAAAGAGAAAGAGCATTTGAACATATAAGTTTAAGAAAATAATGCGTAGATTTAAAAATACAAGGCATAACATACAAATAATAACAATAAAAAAAAGATAAAATAAATAATAAATCTGATAAATATAGGCAAAGAAATGCAACAGAGTTCAATCAATATTGAAAAATTGTTTATAAATAGCCAATGTGTTACTGCTTTTTTTTTTTATTATAAATAATTCTAAAGATTTAATATAATTTTCAAATTCTAATAGGAAGAATTTTTTTTACTATAAATGAATTCTAAAGATTTAATATAATTTTCAAATTCTAATAGGAAGATTTTAAAATTTGGGTGTGTTTTAGTATATTTGTTTTTATGTATATAAAATTTTCCAAATATGAATAAATTTACAATAAATTCTAGATTGTTAGTATCATGTTTAAAATAAGTAATTACATTTTGGGATGTTATATTTATTCTATTGTTACTTTTAGATATGATATAATTTTCAATTTTGGACCAAAAATTAGAAGAATGTTCACATAAAAAGAAAAAGTGTAAAGTAGATTCAGACTGACAAAAGTTGCATATTTCTTCCATATCATAAAATCGACACAAAATAGCATTGCAGGGATTTATGTTATGTAAAATTTTGAGATGTAAAGTTCTAATTTTGTTTGTAACACAGTATTTATATGGTAATGACCATGCTTTTGACCACTCGATTTTAGAAAAAGCTGAATTCCATACTGCTTTACCTCTGGGGGAGATTTTCTTCTTTTCATTCAATGCATTACATATATGTCTGTTATTACAGCTATGCCTCACATTAACTTGAGTAACAGTACTGTTTTGGTGACCTCACTAATTATCTGTTTACAGACTATCCTAGCATTATGTTTGTACATATGTCATATAGAAACCCACATATTTATGTTTATCACAAATGCCACAGAGTGAATATTTGTGTTTTGCGTTACTGGATTTATAGTATTGTAAACACAAGAGCACCACTTGCTTCCGAATGAGCATGTCCCGTACCAGACCCAGCCACGTGATCACGTTTTACGATGACGTAATGACGCAGCTCTGACTTGGCTCTTGGCTCATGGAAAAGCAAACCGGTTCTTTGGAGGCACCAGGCTGGTCCTAGCACCGGCACCGAACTAGCACCAGGTTCTTTACAGAGGAAAAATACACACGAAATTCTCAATACACACAAAATTCTAAATGAAAGAACAAACTTAAAGAAACAACAACACTGAAACATGTAAAAACCAAACAAGCCTAATTTGTATACGAAATATGGTTTTAGCCCACAGGCGCACGTTTGACACCTGTGATCGAAAATTGAATAATAATAAGCTATAAATGACGACTCCAAATGTTCTTCTTGGTTTAACGTGAACATAATATTACATCTATAAATAATGACAACTCAACATTTTTCTCTTTATTTTACTGCAAACAAACCCATTAAATTATAAAAATATTTACATTAACAAACTATCCTTTAACAATAAAAATGTGATTAACCTGAACTGTTTGCACTAAAACAGAGAAAAGTTTGTAGTTGAGATGATTTATAGATTATTACGTTATTTTCCTGGTTCTGATCCAATGCAGATCAAACTGAACTGATGTGACTTTGACCCGGTTCTAGATCCTTCTGGGCTCATGTTCCAGCTTCTTATATTTTATTATTTCCAGTCATTTTTTCTCTGTTCACTTTCTGTCTAGTTGTAAACACAGCCTCTTCAACATGAACACTTTCAGGTTTTCAGCATCTTTGAATCGTGACAAAACAAAACCTTCCATATTTTCTTCTGCTTCACAAACCAAACAAACCCAAGAGGTCATGACCTCCATCTATTTACTGAAACTCCATCCATTCACTGTGAATTCTGCCCGTTTTATTTATGGAACAAAACATTAAATCAAAGTTAATCCAGGTTTTGTTCATGTTTCAGGAACCTGGGCCAGACCTCATCCCGGTGCAGGTGGTCTTTACAGATCCTGGATCAGCGAGGCACCACCAAGGACGAAACAGAAAACAGGGACAGAAACGACCATAACGTAGACGGAGCCCACGAGTTAAACATACGACAGGTTTAACAACATGGACAGAACACTGGTCTACGAAGTGCACCAGGACCATGGGACCACCAGGACCATGGGCCTCATGTATAAAGACTTGCGTGGACTTCAGACTGAAACCTGGCGTACGCTTAAATCCCAAAAAGTCTGTACACACACAAAAAAAAATCCAGATGAATAAAACTGAGCGTATGCCTGAATCCAAGTACATTTCTTTTATACATCCCAATCAGCTGGAGTTAAGTGCATATGTTGGAGTACCAGACTCCTCCCTCTCCACACCCACATTTAAATACGCAAATCAGTATAAACAGGGTCTGCAGGTGGGATTCCCTCTGGGATTCCCTCTGCATGATCAGATGACGTCAAGGTGGATGCGAAGTGGAGGCTGAAACAGGTGGAAGAACAGAAGAGGATGAACTCAGGCCGTTTGAGGAAAGAGTCGACGATATTGTGGGTGACACTGGTCTGACAGGGCTGACATGGATCACCCCCAAGGTAAATATATATGTAGTACTAGTGTAAGTCACACATTAGTTCATTCTATGGGTCATACACAGTCTGATCACAGCCAAACTAGATAAAGGTTCATGTGTGATCATGTCAGAATATCAAAGAGGAAATCAAAGACTGTGA
The DNA here is from genome assembly GCF_902148855.1 of Sphaeramia orbicularis. Taxonomy (NCBI): domain Eukaryota; kingdom Metazoa; phylum Chordata; class Actinopteri; order Kurtiformes; family Apogonidae; genus Sphaeramia; species Sphaeramia orbicularis. The sequence continues at coordinate 4,154,565 of NC_043966.1, forward strand.
CTCATGTTTAATCACTCAAATTATTATTTTCCAACAATGGGTCAGAAGACGGTCAGACGCAGTACCATCTTCCTGTTGCCTCCCTGGTGTTTGTCGATCCTCTGGTCCTACAGCCTGCTGCTGATGCCTGTCCGACCAGTATGAGTCCATGCTGACCCGGGTCACAAGAGGATATTGAAAGGACAATAGACGGAGTCAATGAGCGACTGGACCAACTCATAAATGTTCTCACAGACATTAATATTAGATTAAATGCATTTATCAACCAGTGAATTCTGTGTCCTTGTCTCTTTATTCAGTTGTTGCTTAATGTCCTCCTGGGCAGGATTGGCATTGGTGGGTCCAGGGTCTGGTTGGTTCTGGTTCTGGTGGTGGATGTGCTGCTCTGACAGTAGGATGATGTGTCTGTGTGTTCATTGTTCTTCTGTGTGTCTCTGATGTGCACATCAATCGGAGGAATGACCTTTGTCACATCATTAACAGTTTCTCAGTGTCACCTCTAAGTGTCGCCAAAGGTTCCAAAGCACTAGAAACGTGTGTACTCCTTCTATGGAGTTGGCATGAAGGACTGCACATTTCCATTGTCATTTCACTCGTTATACATCTGAACGTGAGCGTGGAAAAGGGCGTACGCCAGGTTTTTGTGTGTACACATGTTTTCAGGCCCCAGGTCCCACAGTAACAGGACTCTACCGTTCATGGTCTCATCTGTTCACATCGACACCAGGGCCTGAATCTGACCAAAACCAGGATAAAGACCCCGGGTTGTGGTCTCAGTCCACTGATGTGGATCGATGACACGTCCGCAGTTTTGGACCAGTTGTACGGTCCCGTCAGAACACACGATTAGAGACGACAGCGCCGACGCCACGGCTCAGGTTAGTTTCTACATTTTCTGGTTTTATTGTTTTAACTTAAGCAAATTGAACAAAAGATGCAGGAAATATTGAGACTGTCAATATGGTGGACACGTTTAGGGGCGGTCCTCAGGTCTGTGATGATGTCAGAACAGCAGGGGGCGGTTCTCAGGTGTGTGATGATGTCAGACCTGCAGGGGGCGGTTCTCAGGTGTTTGATGATGTCAGACCTGTAGGGGGCGGTCCTCAGGTGTGTGATGTCAGACATACAGGGGGTGGTACTGGCGGGGGGTCAGTTTCTTCCTGCAGGTGGGACAGGTGTGCGACCTGCTCAGAGTGTCTCTCAGACATTGGCTACAGAACACGTGACCACACTTGGTAGAAACCACCAATCGGCCGCTGTCTACGATCTGACATCACAGGAAACGACAGGAAACGCATCATTAATGGAAGCCGTGTGTGACGTCAGCATCATGTGACACGTGTCAGGTGTGAGTCTCACCTCAGAGTACGAGTCCATGCAGACAGGACAGCTGATGGTCCCTGGAGTACACCTGAAACACACAGGTCACATGACTGAGTCTGACCAATGACCACTAAAGTCAAAAAGACACTGAGGCTCCGCCCACACAGCAGGTCTAAATGCACAGGTCGGATTTTTAGGTTTGGGTTTAGATTAGATTGAACTTTATTGATCCTTTGGGCAAAACCCTTAGAAAATGGAGGTTCCAACAGCTGCACTTTGGGTCTATTTTAAAAATAAATATATACCAAGATAAAAGAGAAACTATTTTTCAGATAAAACACATTTTTATATTTTTTTTTTACATTATATTCAATACAAAAATCTGGATGTTACACGGTCAAAAGGACATGAAAATTATACACTGCTATTTTTTTTAACATCTCTTTATTCTCTCACAGGTGCATTTTGGGAATTGAACTAATTATTCAAGGCAGAGTGTTTGACAAAAATGGCCGCTGTTGTAAAATAATTCGCAATTTATATGTGTTTAACTGGGTAGGTTCTGTATGTAACACCAGTGGACACGATGGGTTCCACACCAAACCTGGAATGAGACTGAGACTGATGAAAAACCCACATGTGTGGATCAGAAAAACCACTAGGATCCACACATTGAACACAGTGTCTGTATTTAGAGTCTATAGAAGAGCATTTACACATGTTTACACATCTAATGCACTGACACCTAGGGAGATTTAATGTCCATATTTGGGTCCTATTTTTTGACCCAATATTTGATTATAAATTCATTAATTATGGGATGGATCAGAGCAAGAGTATAATTTTTTGTGCATTTATCAGACAGACAGATACTTTATTAATCCCAAGGGAAATTCAAGGTCCATCCTGGGGGGAAATACATAAGTAAGTAAGTAAATTTTATTTATAGAGAACTTTTCACAGACAGAGTCACAAAGTGCTTCATCAATTCAAATCAGAATCAAATTAAGTTTACAGAGACCCAACAGAATCCTTCAGGAGCAAACACTTGTGATTGGTGACAGTGGCGAGGAAAAACTTCCCTTTAACGGGCAGAAACCTGGAGCATCTACATTTACCTTTTATTATTGGGTCTAAAAAGATGGAGAAGTGACAGATGCTAAAATAAACTCAGTTTCAGAGAAGCACCCACATCTAGTTTAATAATCACAGGATGAAAGTTATAATAAATTGGTAGCAGTAATAGTAGTCATAACAACGATATATACTAACTAGAGCATTGACCCATGAGGAACCATGGGCTCTAGATCCTCTGATACAGCACTTACCATAATGCTGGAAGGTCTCACAGCATCTGTCTGTATCTGTGTGTGTGTGTGTGTGTGTGTGTGTGTGTGTGTCCATCCAGCTGTCTGTCCATATCTGTACGGTTCTGACTAATGTAGACATTCAGGCCCAAATGGTGTCGTGGTCTGAACCCTCAGATCCAGTTCATCCTTGGACTTGTTTCAGGACCTGCTCTTTTTCCTACCTGGCCCGGCTGTTGTCCCGTAGTGATGACATCAGAGCGGCGTTGAGAAGGGGGGGCGTGTCTTCATCTTCATCACTGCTCACTATGTAACTCTGCGCTGCTGTTCTGTTCTGAGGACCTGAATGGGGACACCCACAGGAAAATGTTGGACTGTCTTTTAAACAGACAGAAGAGTTAAAGGGGTGGGGCTTACCTTCGTCCACCAGCTGCAGAAGACGAGGACGTAGAGAAAAAAAAAATACAACACAGAAGAAACAAAGACACCACGTTACACCAGAGTGGACGGTGTGTGTGTGTGTGTGTGTGTGTGTGTGTGTGTGTGTGTGTGTGTGTGTGCGTTACCAGTACAGAGTCGCTGTGCGTCAGGTCGACCACGGTCAGAGGTTCAGATCCTTCACAGGTCAGATCCACCACCTCCTCCACACCTGAAAACAGACACCGTCACTGAACAGGTCATGTGACTGAGTCTGACCAATGACAAAGTCAACATCTAAACTAGAGGACGAACCAGGAAACAGATTAAACAGATCTAACAGGTTGAAAAACACAAAGAAGCACAAGATAAAAAAACAGATACGACATGAAAATACACAAGACACAAAATCACTCATCAGATCCTTCCATTTCTAAACAGGGCTTTTATTCTGAAAATGTCGCCATCTTGTGGTGTTTCTCGGTCACTACAACACAAACGCCTGCAGCTGCTGGAATCGCACTACAACCCTCCGATTAAGGTTTTCTATCGTATCATCAGATTCAGCAGAACCTCCGCTTCATCTGGTTCATTTTAAGTCACAATTGAATTTATAAGAAAAAATATCATAAAATTGATAACTGACATATGTAGTTTTTTTTTTTAACTTAGTGTTTTCCAGAAGAATTGTCATCTACATCTAACTTTACAGCCATTTATTGAATTAAATCTGCACAATGTACTGTTATGCACCATCGAGTCGCACCACTGAAACAGCCAGAACCCACACTTAACTGGCCTGTTTAAACCAGGGGCTCTCAGACTCATTTTCTTTCAGGTTCCACATTCAGCCTGATTTGATCTCCAGTGGGCCAGACCAGTAAAATAATAACAGAATAATCTATCACTAATGACAACTCCAAATTTTTGTCTTTGTTTTAGTGCAAAAAAAAACAAAACATTAAATTGTGAAAATACTTACTTTTATAAACTATCCAAAAAAAAAAAAAAAAAAAAAAAAAGATGTGAATAACCTGAAAAAACTAAAATTTCTTGAGAAAAATCAGTGCAATTTTAACAATATTCTGCCTAAACTTCTCATTTCTATATGTGCATTATGGATCAGATCTACAAAGACACTAAATACTTATTAACATGCATAAAATTGTTCAAATTGTGCTTAATTTTCTTTACACATTTCAGGTTGTTAATATTTGTTCAGGTTATTCACATTTTATTGTTACAGGATAGTTTGTAAATGTAAATATTTTCAGAATTTAATGTTATTTTTTGCACTAAAACAAAGACAAAAATTTGAAGTTGTCATTATTTATAGACATAATATCATATTATTTTTTTCACATCAAACCGAGAAGAAAATCTGGAGTCGTTTCTTGTAGGTTATTATGTTATTATTTACTGTAGATCATATTGGTCTGAATGAACTAAAATGAGTTCAACCTTGACTGTGGAATTTTTGCACTTTGCAAATTCATCCCACAGCCCGGACTGGAACCACTGGCGGGCCACATTTGGTCCCCGGGCCACATGTTTGAGACCCCTGGTTTAAAGCATCTGGATCAGATTAGTTTTGAAAACCTACGGAGTATTTAACCCACAGATGGTCTTGGTCGATAAGGGCTGTAATATAAACTGGGGTGGTGTAAAGTCATCAGGTCTCGTCTTTACTCATCGTCCAATCACAGGTTACCTTTATGACTCATCCTTTACATCTAAACTCCAGTTTTTGAGACGTTTCCAAACACTAGGTTGTTCTAGTTTCTACACTGCTCATGTATAAATATGTAATTTCATATCATTTCAGTTATTATTATTATTTCTCTGTGTAAACATGGTTAAAACTAGAAAAACAAACTACATCTAAAAAGCTGATTTTAATTAGTCCCTGTCAAACTGAACAGCACACCATCCCTGAACACACCAAGTTGCATTCATAGGTCAGTATGAGAGTGGGAAACATCAGAACTATCAGACTCACTGTCTTCAGTGTTGTCCATCACGTTGATGGTCTCTGTGGGGGGGGTGGCATCCACAGGGTTAGCCGTCCTGTTAGCATTAGCCACTCTGCTGGTCTTGGATCCGGTTCTGGAGGCTGGAGGTTCACCGGGCCTCCTCCTCTTCCTCTGAGCCTGAACCAACAGTTATCACATGACACGTTCACCTCAGATCTGAGTCTTTAAAACCGTCTAGAAGTTTAGATTTAGATTCTCCTGCTTTTTTGAAATCCATTAACCATCATTCTGCATTTTGTTCTTTTCTTTTAGTTTTTTTTAGTCGTTTTAGACATGATTCCACCTGCAAATGTTCCACCAAAACAGAACCATAGTGGACTGAAGCAGACCTGATCTGTTTAGTTACTTCCATTGTTTTTATTCATTCTTTTATGTGTTTTATTTGTTCTTATTTCTGTGTGCAACACTTTGGCCAACTGTATTGTTTTTCAAGTGCTTTATAAATACAGCTGAGCTGAACCAGACGCAGATCAGAGCTAGGGAAATATGGACAGATGTAAAAACCAGAGGCTCATAATTAGATCACAAAATCAGATAAAGACCCCGTTCACGTCTAAACCTACACTGAAAAGTCCTGTCAAACTGGTTTCATCAAACTCCATAAATTTCCTGTAAAAAAAGCATGTCTGATCATTTAGCCCTTAAAGTGAAAGAAGAAAAGACAGGACTTACAGAAGTGCTCATATCAGCTCAGACAGATCCACCTCAGACCTGCAGAAACACAAACCAGGAAAACATCTGATCATCGCAGACCTGGACCCAGAGCCATGACCCTGGACCAACAGAGACACACAGAACACCCATCAGCCCCAGAGGTTCCATGACGGTGGGTTTCGGTTCATTCTGTTGTCACAGGGTCATGTACGTGGACAGGTCCAGAAGTGCTGCAGGTTCAACACAAGGACAAACTCAAATATTCACCAGATATGAGGAATGGGCGGAGTCAAGGGAAGGTTCACATCTGGTCAAAATAATTTAAAGACAATAATCTACACCAAACTTCTATTTTTGGTTCGGTAATTATTTATATTTTCAGGAAAATGTATTTTGAAATGAGAAAAAAATTGTGGAAAAAAAAAAAAAAAGTGAGTAGTTTTGTGAGTGTGAATGTTTGTACAGTGACCCAGTTTAGTGCCGTCATTCTGGGTTCATTTTATAAACTCTATAAATAAACTACATTTATTCCAAGTAAACTGATATTTGACTATTATATTATTTATGTCATATTCTAAACACAGTGTTTAAAATCAATAAATGCATATATCTGTGCAAAATACATGTGAATATAATGTTAATATTATTTGCATGTTGTAAATATTGTAAATAAATGTATATGATATGGATAACTGAAATAAAAAATGTTTAATTTGATATTTACTTTTGTTGTCCATCTGTGATACTGACATTTGCCTAAACTCTTTCTATTTAGGTTTGAGCAAATATTTTTTTCCTCTAACCAATTATTGGGTTGTAAAAATAGAGGGTTTAAGGTTTACACTGAATACATTTGAGGATGAAAATGTCAGAGGAACTTCACTTTGGAGAACTTTGGAATTCTGGAAAAAAAATAGACATTAGATTTTTGTCCATCTGTGATGCAGTAGTTTTAGATATTTTTCATTTAAAAATATTTGAAACTAAATGTTGTTGAGTCTGTTTAAGATGGCATTTAGATCTTTACAATTATGTGGAATATTTGTCTGAAACCGGTCTGGTTCAAAAGTTATGAATCAAACAGTAGTGGGCGGTCCCTCTGTGACCCCGCCCAAATGTAAAAACAGGAAAGGAAGCAAAAATGTAAACATGTGACCTCATATTCAGATCAATTTCACTCATTTAGGATCTGACTAGAAATATAATCCTGCTCTGATTCAATTAATGCTGCATAATTCAACTGAAGCCTTATTCTGTCATCCTGTTACTGTTTTACAGTCTGTGTTCCACTGTAAAAAGTCTGAGAACCACTGATTTAAATAAATACAGTTCGTTAAAGTGAAACTGATTCTGTCCTCTGTCACCTGGTGAGCTAAGCTAGCATTAGCATCTGATACCAGCGACCCGATGGCTTCATGTGTGACTTGTGACACTCCTAACGATCGATAATCACCGGTAAGAGGAGAAGGGTTAATGGTGAACCGGTGGAAGCTTTTACACCGGGAGCAGACTCTGACACTACACCTGTTAGCCATTAGCGGTTAGCTCTGTACACACACACAACACACTTCATTATATTCACCGATAACCGCACTCACCTGCCGTCAGAGTCACGTGTTTTTACCTGTTCAGGTGCAGACGAATAGTTAATCCAACTAAACCTCCAAACAAACGCATAAAATCCGCGGCAGGCGAAGCTAACGGTGCTGATGCTAATACAAACACAGCATCCAACTGATGCCGCTTCTCAGCTTTTCTTCTTCTACGGTTTCTTCTTCTTCTGCGGATTCTTATACCGCGACACCAGGCTGTATAACTGTGGGAGCGCCCCCTGTGGTGAGGACAACTGACATACTAACCACTGAACTAAACTGAACTAAACTAAACTGAACTGAAATGAAATGAAATGAAATGAAATAAAATAAAATAGAATAAAATAAAATAAAATAAAATAAAACAAAAATAAAATAAAATAAATAAAATAAAACTAGAAGCACTTGGAGAGCGCAGACCTCCGCCAAGGCTGATCTGTGCCCCCACCCCCCCACCCCCGTGGGCCCCCCCCACCCCCGATCACCACCAAAATTTAATCATTTCTTCCTTATCTTCCAAAGCCTGAAAATTCCATCCAAATCTGACCATAACTTTTTGAGTTATGTTGCACACTAACGGACAGACAAACAAACAGACAGACAGACAGACAGACAAACAAACAAACAAACCCTGGCAAAAACATAACCTCCTTGGCGGAGGTAAATATGGATGAAAAACACAGCTATAAGAACAATATTCAGTTTTTAAATTAACGCATAAAGACCCAGTGCTATTTTTATGGCAATTACAAAAACTATTTTTTCTCTCTGTTCAACTTTTCTTAAGTCTTTTGTCACCATTTATTATAATATTATCTTCTGTATTTTTTCATTTTTCTGTAAAAATCAGGTATTTTCTTCTATTTAATTCACTGATCCTGTAGATGTTCATAAAAGCTCAGATTAAAGTTGGGGGTTATTATATCAAAAAAAGAGAAAAGTGAAGAAAAAGTGACTTTTATCAGCAAATCTGGCATTAACTGAACATAAACCCAGTGTGTCCATCCACTGTCACTGATCCAACTCCATGGGTTTTACTGGTGAGTCAATGCTGTAGAAGATGACGGTGTTTCCATGGTAACTACGGAGCCTCTGCACGTCCAAATAGGTCATATCTGATGACCGTGAAAAGATGAAGAACTGCATTTTACACCAATTATTGACATGGATTGATAGGATTAGTGGATCAACAGGAATTAAACAGTTTTGATCAGTAGATGGTTTAGGTCAAAGGTGGACGTTTGGGTCTTTATGGGTTAATATTTAATATAAGATGATGAACAGAGTATAAATACTTCAGTAAAAGTCATAAAATAAAATATGTTTTGCATTTTTTTGAGTCAACAAACCATGTATTTTAGAAAACGTTCTAACTTTTCCTGAACAGGGGGTTTGTATTTCAGTGTAAACTTATGCACTTATAGAAATCCAGTGTAAAACAACACGTCTGAACATGAACACATACATGTAAAGAAGCATGTGAGCAGAGGAGATGAAATGTTTCCTCATGGGACGGTGTGTACCTGAACGCTGACATATAACATTACGTACAGAGACTTAGGCTCCGCCCACTTCACACACCTGTACAGAGACAGGGGCTGGAAAGGGCATAACATGGTCTTCTTTTTATTTACTGTGTATTTTGACTGTGTTTTAGGATGAAATGGGGACAAAAAACACATAAAAGTGAGAAAAGAAATGTAAAAAAGGGATAAATGTTACCAGTTCACATTACCTTGTCCATGTATTTTAGTCAAAGTAATGCAATTAGTGTAAAACATAACAGTATTTGTCATGTATGAACATATGTTGATCCATGTAAATTGAAGATATCTGACTCTAGAAGTAAAACTAATGTGTAATAAATGTGTTTGAAAAATATTATATAAAATATTGTACAATTACAGTTAGGTCTGTTACATATTTATGAATACTGTAGTACTTTTTACAACACAAATAAGTACATGTTCTTCAACAAAAGCAAACAAAGATGAAATGTGTTAAAAACTTGTCTTACACAATAAAATACTTAAACTGTAATTAATGGACTCTTTCTTCTACTTCTTCATTGAGGTTTTAACATCATTTTGCTGCATTTTTAAAGGGCTGGTGCAAAGAATTGTGGGAGATTAAACACCGGCGAGGACTCAGTCTGATCCTGGACGCTGGAGCAGTTGTTCAGCGAAACCTGAGGACAGAGCCGTGTGTAAAGAAACCCTTTAAGGATCTGAACCCACTTTAAGAAACACCTATAGAGTCAAACAGAGGCTCCACCCACATCACACACCTGTACAGGTAAAGACACAGAACTGGACTGAGAAGAGCAGCTGATCTACGGATATGAACAAAATCAGGAGCTGGTTCATCAAAACAAACAAGGTAAAACAGTATTATTATTATTGTTATTATTATTATTATTATTATTATTATTATTATTAATAATAATAATAATAATAATAATAATAATAATAATAATTATTATTATTATTATTATTATTATTATTGTTGTTGTTGTTGTTGTTGTTGTCTTCATTTTCACTGTTAGGCACCACTTTATATTGACAGTATCCTTATATAGGGTTAAAAACTGATGTATAATTAGGTTGTTAACATTTATTATTTACTCTAACACACATAGCAGGGACAGAAGTGATCTGTTGTAAACAAAAAAAAAAAAACGAGTCTAAATCACATTTAATGTTGAACGTGACTCATCTGATATAAAATTAAGTTTCATTTAAATGTATGAAAAGTGTCAATTTGTCATTAGTTCACACTTTAACTTAAATGAAAGATGAAACATGCTATTTGTTGTTTTAAGGGACACGGTTTTAGAAATATAGTTTTTCAAAGCTGATTTTATATGTTCATGTTGAAAAATATTTAATCACATGTTTGACACTAAATATCTTGCTTTGAGGCTTTTACTCTAAATAATAAATTTAAAAAAAAAAAGGTCTGAATAAATGATCATCCTTTATTTTACTTTTAAATGTTCAATTTTATAGGTCCAGGTTAAACAGGTGATCTGTGAAAATGCAGTTTGTTGTTTTATTATGTAAAATCATTGTTAAAAATGAAGTGAATGAAAAAACAATACGCACAGACTATGACCTGAATGACTGTTGTTCAGATTAATCCACATTATCACAACCTGTGAAAAACCAGAGACAATTAGATCATACAATGTGAGTAAAGTGTTAGAAACTAGCATGTTAGTGGCTGTCATGCTAGCTGTTAGCGCACTAGCTAATTGTCCATTTTCTATGCTTGAGTAAGATGTTAAAATAACTTTTACAGTTTTTGACTTTTATAGTAATGACAAAAATAGCCTTGTAGTAAAAGATAATTGTGTTATTTGTAATATTGGTGTAAAATTAGTAACATGACAAGGATAGTTATAATACTAAAATAGCAAAATAGCAGCTAATTAGCAGCTAACTAGCAGTGCTTTATAAGTCTAAGCTAAACAAGGAGCTCTGGTTTTCTATGTTAAATAAATGGGTTGTTCCAGTTGAACATTTTAGCTTCAGAATTATCCAGAATAGTGACCTTTATTTTACTTTCAGATATAGAATAAATGTTAATAGTTAACAGTTACAGGACAGATTTAAGAACCTTCTGTAGATAAACCTCTTTTTGTGCCGTGTCAGACATGTTTGAATTTAATTGTTACTGCATAAACGTGTATTGAATCATTATGATGTTTAAAACACATTACAATAAATGAAGTGTGCTGATGAAACAGACATTTATCATTCACACACAGAAAAAATGAGTAAAGACAATCTTCAGAGCAAATAAATGAACAGATTTTAGTCTGCAGACAATATGCAATATTTAATACATGTTAAAATACATGTTAATATTGCTTGATTTTTTTCTTTTAATTTGTATTTTTCACTGTTTGTGATTGTGAGATCTGTTATATTTTCTTTTTGAGAACTTATTGATGTATAATCTGACTGTAATCTTACAATGTAATCTTATTTTAATGCATCACCTATTTTTATTATATTGTAATGATTATCAGTCGTATTATTATTATTATCGATCCCCATTCAGTCCATCACTGTTGGTTCTAATAGAAGTCGACACCTGAGACGACAGGTGAACATACATGATGTTCTGCAGTGGTCACGTGCATCTGAAACATGAGATGAAAACATGACGACACAATAAAACACAACACAATAAAACAGAACATGACTCAGAACGTAACAGTCACATGTCACCGAGCGACTGTACGAAGACGACAGTGAGAGACGAGACGGAGTGAGACGAGACATGACAAGACGAAAGAAGAAAAGACACGAGAACGCAAGAGGACAAACAACAAGAAGACAAAACAGGACAAGATAAGACACAACACGATGAGTGGAGACACAAACAGACTCAGGAAAATCAGACGAGACAAGAAAAGCATTCGAAGAGCGCAGACCTACACTGAGACAGATCTGCCCCCCCCCCGACCACCAAAATTTAATAATTTCTTCCTTGTGCCAGTATCAACATTTCCTGAAAATTTCATGAAAATCTGTCCATAACTTTTTGAGTTATCTTGCTAACAAACAAACAAACAAACAAACAAATGCAAACACACAAAGTGATCACAATACCTCCTGGCAGAGGTAAAAAAAAGACACGATTTAAGATGAGACAAGAGATTATTAGATATGTCAAGACACACTAAGCCCATTTACATGACCATAAAAATCCGATAACTGGGGCTAATCCGATAACTGCCATAATCAGATGTGATGCATTTTCATTCACTTCATAAATGCGATAATGGAAAAACCCTGGCTCACATGTCTCAGTCCATTATTGGATTTATTTCGGAGTACGTACATATGTTATGATGTAAAATGTGCATTTCCTGTCATTTTCAAAACATCCGGTCTTATCTTGTTACCATGGCAACGCCTATGGTGTCAGTATTAGCTGTCCTAATGTGGGAGGAGCTAATAAGATTATAAAATCGGTCACATGTTGCTGCATTCCATTTCATTTCATTGTTTGTTTACCTTTTTTCTTCTACTCATGGTGTTGCTGCGGAACTTCAGTTTATATAGATTTGTTTTTTACGCATGTGCAGATGTAAAAATCAATCAATCAATCAATCAATCAGATTATCCTGTATACATGCATGAAGACATCGGAGTATTGGAGAGAAATCTAGGTGTGTTAATCTGATTTCAAAATAATCAGATTATTGCTGTTATCGGATAAAACTGATCAGATTATCCTGTTTACATGATCAATAATAATCTGAGAACTGCAGACATCGGATCATGATCGGAGTATTGGTGTGAATGTAAACGGGCTCAACGTAACTATGATGATCAGTGTTTGGTCCACTGGCCTGAAACTCCTGTTTTCTTCCTGGTTTGATTTGTGGTGAAACGCTGCCCCCTTCTGTTCATGTTTGCTTTTAATCTTATGTTTTGTACCTTTAAACCTTCACATGATGAAGACGAGGAGTTCGTCCGATGGTCTGACCTATGACATCATCGGAGAGGGTCTCACTGGGGGCGGAGCTGCTGTCAGACCCCTCCCTGTTGCTCCTCCCCCTTGTTCCTCCCTCCCCCCCTCTCCCTGTCAGAGTGGGAGGAAGAGGAGGAGGGGAGGTGGCTTCCCTGCTCACTGCCATGCTCTCCTCTGCTGAGGGGGCGGAGCTCCGCCCTGTCGTCCCCCGCCCTGTCGCGGCTGTGGGTGGAGGCGGCGCTGCAGAGAAGCAAGACCGAACGCCGCTCCGACGCCACACCTGAGGAGACAAGCCCCGCCCCCCCACCTGTAGACGAGGAAGAGGAGGAGTGGAGCGGTGAGGAGGACGACGAAGGTCCGGTGCTGCTGTTCGTGGAAGCCGATAGGTGGCGCTACTGTCAGCTGACGCCCTGCAGCTGCTCCAGGTGAGAAGCAGGTACAAGGAGTAAATGAACCTGAGGGACACCACGGATCCAGAGCCCAGACTCAGCCCTCCACCACAACCAAGACATTCAGAACGTACCACCACTAGGGATGTAACGATTACCGGTATAACGATAAACTGCGGTAAAATTGCAGATGGTTAGTATTACCATTTAAATTCTAATTATCATGATAACCATGTTTGATTACCACACGTTTAGGGGAAAAAACCCTATGTAAAGATCTGCTTTTATGTCAAATACAGGGTGGGGAGGCAAAATGTACAATATTTGGAGGCAGGGATTGAAAGACAGTGTATGACCAATCAGTTTATTGAAAGTCATGAGAATTTATTTGCCACAAGAAAATGTCCATAATAGAAAATGTTTTTATTCTATGTGTCCTCCTTCTTTCTCAATAACTGCCTTCACACGCTTCCTGAAACTTGTGCAAGTGTTCCTCAAATATTGGGGTGACAACTTCTCCCATTCTTCTTTAATAGTATCTTCCAGACTTTCTGGTAATAGTTTTGCTCATAGTCATTCTCTTCTTTCCATTATAAACAGTCTTTATGGACACTCCAACTATTTTTGAAATCTCCTTTGGTGTGACGAGTGCATTCAGCAAATCACACACTCTTTGACGTTTGCTTTCCTGATTACTCATATGGGCAAAAGTTTCTGAAAAGGTATGGATAATAGTGTTAGGTATGATTATGACAATATATGTTTGGTTTCAAAACAACTGACGTAGTGCCTGCTGAGAAAAAACAACTAAATGTTCATTGTAAATTTTGCTTCCCCACCCTGTATTTAAGTATAGTTTTAATTTATTAAGATTTTGATTTCCTATACCTAATATTTGGAACCAATATTCACTTTTAAAGTCTTTGAAAAGGTTCGTTAAGCATCTTTGTGTTATTTATGCAATAAAGTATACACATTTTTCAAATTGGATTTTATATTTTTTTGTGTTTTCTGGCCTTTTGTGTTTTTAGAGTAGGTTAAAGTGAAAAAAATAATAGACAGATGATATAGATGAAGTTGTGCTGAAAAAAACAGATCCCAAACATGGGTATAGTAAACATTTGTTTATATAGTATATAAAGGCAAAATCAAAAGTACTGAAAAACGGACAAAATAGACTCAGACCACTAAAGGGTTAATACTTGAATGTTTCTGCCACGAGAAAGTACATTGTGCCAATTATTTCATTTGTTTTTTTGTTTTGTTTTGTTTTTTTTAAATGCAACTTGGTTAACTTATTTCAGTGTGTATCAGTACTTTTTGAACATTTTGAGCACAATTTCAACAATACTGTGATAACAATGATAATCGTGATAATTTTGGTCACAATAACCGTGATATAAAATTTTCATATCGTTACATCCCTAACCACCACTGGGGGGGGGGGGTGTCCCAAAAAAATCCTCCTTTTATAGAAATCAAACTGGTAAATTCACAAAGAAAAGATATATGACAATAAAATGATGTGCCCACTCTAGAAAACCCTCGACCTTCAGTCCACCTGAAAGTTTATGCACAGATTGACGACAAACTGACGACAAAACCCTGCGGTGAGGGCCGAGAGTAAAAGCAATCAAATTTATGAGAAAACATTCATTAATTAAAACAAAACTCTGAGTTAATGAGGACTAAGAAAAACCAAAAAAACTGAAATCAAAGGATTAAAATAATGAAAAAAAAAACCCTGGTTTTTCACACAATGTTGGAAAATTCATGGTAAAAGATGTTGATATTCTATTTCCATGTTGTTTATATTTTTTTTTAATACATTTTGATATTTTTCAAAACTAACAAATTTTGTTCAATATCATATGATAAGAAATACGTATTTCTCATATTGCAACATTAGATCACATCATCTCGTTACAGTCATTTAGTCAATTATACTTTTCTGAGAAAAGTTTTCACAAAAGTCGCCGTTGCATTCGAGAGCAGCATGAAGTGCATCTTGGGATATTTTCCAGCCAAGTCTACACGAGTCACCAACCAGTGCATCCTTAGTTTAAGCTAGAACAACATCCTGGTATTCCATGTGTTCTTGCTTTGCGCGAATTTTCAGTTGGAACAGAACTTCGGCCGCGACCGATGACGTTTCATGAGAATGAGAGAACGGCAGAACAGACAAGAACACGTACTGATAAACGGCCATTATTTGCACCAGTTGTGACTTCCCCTATTTATAAAATTAAATGCTCTAAAACACAGGTGTCAAACATGCGGCCCGGGGGCCAAAACCGGCCCACCAAAGGTTCCAATCCGGCCCATGGGATGAATTTACAAAATGCAAGTTAGGGCATCAAACTCAAAAATAATATCATAATAACCTATAAATAATGACAACACCAATTTTTTCTCTTTGATTTAGTGCAAAAAACATTAAATTATGAAAATGTTTACATTAAAAAACTATCCTTTAACAATAAAATGTGAATAACCTGAACAAATATGAACAACCTGAAATGTCTAAAGAAAATCAAGTGTAATTTTAACAATATTCTGCCTGTTACTAAATGTTGTGTGTTTGTAGATCTGCTCTGTAATGTACATGTATAAATGATAAGTCGAGGCAGAATATTGATAAAATTGTGCTTATATTTCTTAAGTAATTTCATTTTGTTCAGGTTATTCACATCCTTGTTGTTTGGATAGTTTGTAAATGTAAATATTGACATAATTGAATGTTATTTTTTACACTGAAACAATTTGGAGTTGTCATTATTTATTGGTTATCATGTTATTATTTTACAGGTCCGGCCCACTTCAGATTAAGTTGGGCTGAATGTGGCCCCTGAAAGAAAATGAGTTTGACACCCCTGCTCTAAAACTACATGATCTTGTCGACCTTAACACTCTTATCATAATGTCTAAAGTCCATGACCACATGTTCCTCTACAGTCGACAGAAGATGTTTGAGCCCAGGTAAAGGAATTAGAATTTAAGGGGAACTGAAATCCACAAGAAAATGAAGTGTAGAACAATCATAGAAAGCCAGTGTGTCTGTGTTAGAGGGTCCATCTGTGGAATAATTTGGATAGAAACTGAAAAATGTCTTCTTCAGGTTGTGCATTTAAAAGGAAAATATAGAAAATTATTTGAATAAGTAAAAATCTAGTTATAACATAGATGCACGCATAAAATAAGATATTATTGTAATTAATTATCATGATTAGGAAACATTATCATTTATTGATCATTGTATTTGTGGCAAATATTTAAAGTGCATATAAATATTATAGTTTATATTAAAAGTGGTTAATTATGCAAATCAGATTGTGTGTGAGGTGACTCAAAAAGTGTTTGTGAATGGTTTGTATGGACGTTTTGTTATTGTAAAAATATACAGGAAAAAAAGGTGTGTTAACAAAGCAAAGGAAGCGGAATTAATTTGATTATTAGTTTGTAAAAAGGGGGTGGAGTCTATAAGTTATACTTCTTCCCACTCCTTTTCAAGCGCAGAGAAATTTGGTTTGATCGTGTTGCATGGTTCTGTGTGATCTGATGATTCTATGAGCTCCAAGTACAAGTACAGTAACTAACATCACTTCCTGTCATTGTGAAATTACTACCTGTTGTTATGACATCGCTTCCTGTTGTTATGATATCACTACCTGTTGTTATGACATCACTTCCTGTCATGACATCGACCCTGTTGTTGTGACATCAGTACCTGTTGTTATGACATCACTTCCTGTCATTGTGACATCATTGCCTGTCATTGTGACACACTTCCTGTCATTGTGACATCACTGACTGTTGTTATGACATCACTACCTGTCATTATGACATCGCTCCCTGTTGTTGTGACATCAGTACCTGTTGTTATGACATCACTTTCTGTCGTTGTGACATCATTACCTGTCATTGTGACATCACTTCCTGTCGTTGTGACATCACTTCCTGTCGTTGTGACATCACTTCCTGTGTGTTCACCTCCTCAGCTGCCCCAGCGCTCCTCCGTTCGACGCTGCCCTTTTCTTCCCTGAACACCTCCAGAGGACAGAGGGGGACGGTGGACAGAGCGTACCCACAGACGGAGCTCCTCAGCTGGGTCCCAGGTCCCGCCTCTACCCCAGTCTGGGCCTATGGCAGACGGGGGCGGCGCCCAGGTGAGTCCATCCCCCTGGAAACGCTTCAGGTCAACCTGCAGCTCCGTGTTGATGTTTGTCCCAAACTCTCCTCAGACCGACGGACTCAACGCAAACGGTAACAACAACTGTCTCCATGGCAACGGCAGTGACGCCCACCCTCAGCAGCAGCTGTCAGGTGAGCTGAGGTCATGTGACTCGTCCACACACCTGTCCTGTATCTGTTTAGGGTCTTTCACATCCTTTCACCTTCTTCACTCGTCTGCACGTTCTTTATGAAGCGTTTCTGAGATTTTCATGTGAATTTCAACATTCAAACAGGAAGCAGATCAAACTTCAATGCCTTTTTTTTTAATCCACCCCAAATTTAGCATCGTGAATTAAACATGACCAAGTTCATACTAAGCCTGTTGCCATGGTGATGGGGTGGATTTCAACGATTCCCTTTGAAACAGGAAGTTATTATTACTGTAGTTTATCTGACATCCGCTCCATCGACAGGGCAGATGAACTTGAATTTTCATTCTGTTTTTCTGTCCATGTTTCAGTTTGTGTGACCGTTTCAGACTGAGGACGTTTCCTGTTCAACATGATGAGGATTAAAGTCCAAGAAATAAACGTGTAGAACCTGGACCTGAATGAACCTGATCCAGAGGAAAGAACTTTAACATTTATACTGATTTTACTCAACACTTTAACCTTTTAGTTTAGTTTTTTATACTTTATTTTATAGCTTTATAGACTGGTTTATGATCAGTTGTTTTTTTTTATTATAATTGTCACGTTTTAAACGTTGACTGTGACATTTGTGTTGAACTTATTGTTTTTTTTACTCCGTACACAAAGCCCTGTTCAGATTAATGCAGAGTTTGTCCCATAGTTTATTCTAACATTCTGTTGGTTTTGTGCTTTGATGTTCGTTTCATCTAAAACATGTTCATGCCATCACACTGGGCAGTAAAACCATAATCATAGTTGGCATAATTCCATAATATCATAATACTGGAAATAGGAATGTTTCTGCACTGATTTATCTGGTTAAATAAAACTTAAAATAAATACTTCTCAGTTCAGGCTTTAAAGTGTATGTCGTTTACTTTCTGCGCTGAAACAAACTCTTTTGTTTTACTTAGGTATATTTTGATTGATATCTATATTTGTTGAACCTTATATTATTATTCTGGTTGTAAATGAAATAAAGATGGTTTAAAACTATTCTAACGCTTTATTTGGAGTCCACTGCTTTTCACTACATAAATCCAACCTAAACCACAAAATCATTACACGTCTTTATCTTGTTTCAAAAACCCTCCAGGTTCCTGTTCATGTTGTATATTTATTTGAAGGGTTTTCACAGATGTCAAATATGTACGTTTACCGCTGAACCACAGCATTAAAGATAAAAAACAAAAAAACATTTAATTTCCACCACTGCATTATTTTAGATCAGGGCTCTCAAACTCATTTTCTTTCAGGTTTCACATTCAGCCTGATTTGATCTCCAGTGGGCCGAACCAGTAAAATAATGACAGAATAACCTATAAATCATGACAACTCCAAATTTTTGTCTTTGTTTTAGTGCAAAAAAACCCCCAAAACATTAAATTATGAAAATACTTACTGTCATAAACTATCCAAACAAAAAAGATGTGAATAACCTGAAAAAACTGAAATTTCTTAAGAAAAATCAGTACAATTTTAACAATATTCTGCCTCAACTTATAATTTCTCCATGTGCATTCTGGATCAGATCTACAAAGACACTAAACACTGAGGAACAGGCAGAAAATAGTTCAAATTGTGCTGAATTTTCTTTAGACATTTCAGGTTGTTCATATTTGTTCAGGTTATTCACATTTGATTGTTTCAGGATAGTTTGTAAATGTAAGTATTTTCATAATTTCATGTTATTTTTTGCACTAAAACAAAGACAAACATTTGAAGTTGTCAGTATTTATAGGCATAATGTAAGATTATTTTCACATCAAACTGAAGAAAATCTGGACTCATTCTTGTGTCGGTTCTTCTGCTGTTATTATTTGACTGTAAATCAGATTGGTCTGTATGTGGAACCGCAACTAAAATAAGTTCCACAGCCTGGACTGTCGAATTTTTTCACTTGGCAAATTCATCCCACGGGTTGGATTGAAACCTTTGGTGGGACACATGTTTGACACCCCTGGTTTAGATAATATAAATTTCATCATTTTAATAATTTTGTGAATTCTGAAAATGCAGGCCTGATATTTAAAGTCTTCCATGGACTGGCCCCTCCTTCCTGGACAGATTTGATCAAATCCCGCTCTGTCAGTGGGAGGGGCCACGCAGGCGCACTACAGTTGGACAAACCACACCTTCAGTCACTGGAACTGAATATTGGAACTGTTTACCTCAACATAAGAGGCTCACAGTCATACGCCTCCTTCGAATCACAACTGAAGCATTGGATGAAGGAAACCCAAACCTGTGAGCATCAGTAGATCGTCCTCACTGTGTTGTTCTGTGTTTTTATAACGTTTTGTCTTTTTGTCAGCTGTCTTTCTTATCACCTGCCTAAAGACTACAGATGGAAATTAGCACTGCTGCTACAGTCTGGCATATTTACAGCTGCAATTCTTGTAAATGTTCATTAAAGCTCTACCTACCGATGTGGCATTTCTCACAGCACTGAGTAAAAGTTTGAACATGAACAACCCGCCTCCCTCCAAAGCCCCGCCCCCTTCCCTCTGCCTGAGCTCTGAGGCTCCTCCTCCTCTAATCTGATGCGCGATGGAAACGGAGGAGGAAGCAGAGGTGGAGGTCCGGTCCGTTTTGGCGTGTTCGTGGACCCCTCCCTCAGTAATCAGATACATCATCCACCTGCCGCGGGCCCACGGCTCCTGTTCCATCAGTAGACCTGGTCCATCAGTAGACCTGTTCCATCAGTAGACCTGGTCCATCAGTAGACCTGTTCCATCAGTAGACCTGGTCTGTGCAGTACTGGGTCAGGGTCTTCACTGCAGTGCCCAGGGGATGGGCGCGCGCACTGTGAACGCGCGGCCTCCGCGAATTTTCCGTGGACATTTGAGGTTTCATAGTCCATACAGTTATCATCCTACATCATCTTACATGTGTGACACCAGGTACATGTACCTGTATGAGTCCCACCGTCATAAAAGCTGAGCTTTATGCAGACCTGTTCAGTCCAGTACAGCTGACTTCCGGACTTTTATCTCCATCCTTCATTCATCAGACTCCCGTTTGTTCCCCTCAGTTGTCGTTTCTGTTCATAAATCCGTTTTTTCCCTTCCACATGTGCGTGTCAGTTTTATCCAAACACATCCTAGACAGTAGACTGTGGTCAGTGGTCAGTAGACTGTGGTCAGTGACAGGAGGAGCAGCGCCAGTGAAGCGTCAGATTCAGGGGGACACATATCAGATGTGAGGCGGCGAAAATGGATCGGATGCTGGACGGCCGTAATGGATGATTGACAGGAGGCTCAGTCAGGTTCAGCCAATTATTTTATTCGGACCGACTAAAATGATTGGTCAGACTTTAATTAGAAATATATGAGAATTAAACATTTTTGAGTTTCAATACCTGGTGGATTTCTTTTACATTTTAGTTTGACACACACTTATTAGGAGCATTTGAAGATGACAAAAGAAAAGTGTAAAAATGCCACATCATACGGTATAGCTTTAATATGCACAGTCCCTAATAAATAAATAAATAACATCTGCAGTAATATGACGATGTTCTGCTTTGAAGACTTTAACTCTTTCGGTGCCAGACAGTTAAGGGGCTAATAAGCCTTAAAAGTGCCACAGAATTTGGCCGTTCTTCAGTATTCCGCGTCGTTTTTATAATCGAAGTCTGAATCGTCATCAGAACTCATTTTCTAGCAGATGGGACTGTTTTGACAGATCGCTGTGTTTACGATATTACTACAAAATGGCCATCTAATTTGCATATGATTTCATTCATAAATC